>NC_045732.1:77652988-77845376 GCF_009834535.1 Camelus ferus | reverse complement strand
ACCAGGATGCTGTAGTCACCAGGCAGCACAGGCAGGTAGGAGACGCTGCACGTCCCGTCCTGGTTGTCAGTACAGCTGATTTCTGCTTTGGATGGGCCCTCAATGGCCAGGGACAAGCCCCCTGGAGAGAGTTGTGGGTGAGGGTGGGAACTGTGACCGGAGACACTGCACCAATGAGAAGCCCCAACAGGCAAGGAGAGGCCCAGGTGGCAGGGTGGGGAATGCCCTTTGGGGAGTGTCTCCAGCATACAGTTCTCTATCAGATGATGGCATCTCGCAACACACAGGCAGGTTAAAACTAGAGCCAACGCTCACCCTCTCCTGCATCCTTGGTGTTGACCGTGAAAACAGCAGGCTTGTTCACCACCCCATGGGTAAGGCCAGGCCCGTAGGCTGTGACGTGGCCGCAGTTGACATAATCCACGTAGAACTGTAGGGGGCTTCCTAAGGCAGGAAGGGGGCTATGTGGAATGGGGGCCTTGGGTTGTCCCCAAGTCCTTCCCCCAGCCCCAGGCCCCTGTGAGGTGGTGACGGCTGGCTGCGTGACGCACCTGGGATGTGCATGTTATCGTAGCGGATGTCCATCTCATGCAGGCCAGCCTCGCTGGGCGCGTAGCGCACAGTCACAGTGCCATCTTTGTTGTCGGTGATAGCCGGCTGCGCCACTTTGCCCGAGGGCATCCGTACCTCCCCTGCAGGGCAGTGGGGTTGGGGTCAGGGCAGCCCGTCGGCACACCCTGGCCTCCCTAGAGCTCCTTCCCGCCCTGCTCACCGGTGATCTCGCCCTTCTTGATGGTGAAGGGGATGACAAGGTCGAAGGGCCTCAGGCTGGTCACATCCAGCCCATTGACACCCACCAAGGGTCTTTCTGGAGCCTGCAGTGGACACAAAGGGCCTGGGTCGGGAGCTATTGAAGGGAGGGGAGTCCCAAGTGGGAGGATATGGGGTCCCTCCACAAAGGCAGCAGAAGAGGGCCACACGGGACACCCAGCTGGCCAGTCCCCAAGTGTCCCCTAGGGCTAGGTAAGCTAGGAAGAGGTGGGCCAGGCCATACCCAGGTCTGTTGGCCACCCTGGGCATAGGTGTATGGTGGGGCCAGCTGCTGAGGCCGCAGTGGGGTCTGTGCCATGGGCTGATCTCCGGCCAGAGCCTGCAGAGCAACGTACAAGAGCTAGAGACTCTGGTCAAGGTGAGCCCCAGGGCAGGGGGCAGGCCAGGCCCTGCCCAGACCCCTCACCCCTGGCCCCTCCTGACCGTCACTTGGAAGGGGCTGTTGGGCACGTGTTCGCCACCAAAGCGCACGCAGATGACATATTTGCCAGGCTGGGGAGCCGTATAGAAGATGTCGAAGGTGCCGTCCTCATTCTCTACCACATCCACGTCCACCTCAGAGCCGTCGGGTGTGCACACGGTGCAGGTCACCTTGCCTTTGCCCGCCGCCTTGGTGTCCACAGTGATCACTGTCTCCTCTCCAATCTGGATGGTGGGGCCGATGCCAGCACCTGGTGGGGCAGGGTGGGTCCCCAAAGTGGGGGCCGGTGCATGAGCTTGGTGCTCGGGCTGCTCCTGTCCACTTGCCACCCGCCCAGGCCTCTTACTGCCACCAAGCATAGCCAGGCCTCCTGCCCCCACCCCCTCCAAGCTGGGATGGTGAGTGATTTCTCAGAAGGCAGGAAAGGTTCCCCTGAGCCACCTCAAGCCAGGCAGTGCTATCTTGGGGAAATCCCCTACGTGGGGAAGGCCTGACGGGTGGCACTCAGGTGTCTTAAGAGGAAGGAAGGGCCTGGAGGGCCACATGCTGTCAGGGCACCAGCATTGGCCGCCACCTCCCCTGCCAACTTGGCCTCAGCTGGCGCCATGGACCACACTGACCAATGCCAGTGCTCCAGCTGGGTCCACAGCTGCCTTCGCCCCTGCGGCCTGGCCCCCAGTGCTGTGTGCAGACGCAGTGAGGCGGAGTCCTGCTGCAGCGTGGGAGAATGTGACACTCGCCTCCCGCCCCACCCCGGCCTGAAGGTGCAATTGGAGTTTCCTGACAACTGAGAACTCTCGCTTGGAGGCTTGCAGAAAGGGACGGCTGGGCATGGCCCGTTGCAGGCAGGAGCTGGGAGCAGGGAAGCAGGTAGGCAGCAGGGTTAGCACCCAGGCAGCACAGCGCAGCAGGCAGTGGCAGCGGCAGCACCCAGGGGGAAGGGGACAGGACGCCCAAGCCAGAGCCACGGCTGCTAGGTTGCAAGAGCGGAGCAGCTGAGCAGCCTCCAGGGCCCCAGAGTGCCCGAGGAAAGTGGGGGACAGTGACGTTATGATCTTGGCTCAGCCGTGGAGGCTTGGGGGGCTGTGGGCTGTGAGGCCTGGCAGCGAAAGTGCTTTCTGTAGCCCAGCCCCTGCTAGGGAAGCAGCAGGGAACACCGAAACCGACTCAGGGGCTAAGTTCAAGGACCCCCCAACCCCCAGCCAGCCTGCCGCTGAGCTCTTATCTCTGCCAAGGGCTCTCACTCTGCTGAGCTCCATGCTGGCCTTCCGCAGCTCTCCTGAGCTCTAGACCTGGCCCATTACTGCCCACCCTGCCCGGGGAGGCCTCACCTCACATGCAGCCACACATTTTCTCCCTGCTTGGAACCTGGACCCACGGTCTAGCTAGTGACTCGGGCTTCTGGCCTCACAGTTAGCCTGGACTCCCCACTTCCCCTGCCCAGTGCCCAGCCCATCAGCATGTCTCAGCTGCTCTATCCTCAAAGTACACCCCCCAATTTGGTTCCCCTCTCAAGTCCCCCACCACTGGCCTAGACCAAGCCACCCCTCCAACTGGTCCAAAAGTGACTTCAGCTCCCCAGCTGGGCTCTCTGCCTCCATTCTGGACACAGTGGCCAGGTAAACTGAGACCACTCTGTCAGCTAAGTCTTGACCCTGCCCATGGTCCCCAAGGCCCTGTCCCCCTGCCCTAGGCACACATGCCTGTCATCTCAAATCCAAGGCCTGCTCTACAGAGTCCCTCAACCCCTGCCACGAAACCCCAGCCACCCTCTAACTTTATCCCTGGCCGCCTCGCCCAAGCTCCAGGCCTGCAGCCTTCCGAGGCTCCCGTGTAGTTACTGCCTCTCATAGGTGCCCTTGGCCTGGGCTGGCTCTCCCTCCCATGCCTGAGCAGGAGGATCTCCATGCCTAGTTGGGGACCATCTGAATAACGTCACTGCTGAGGGAGTAGGGGGAGGGAAGGATGTGGGGAGGGTGGGTGGGCCACCGAGTGCACTTTGGGGCTCTGAGGCTGGGCCGGGCCCCGCCATGCTGGCCGCCCAAGCAGTCGACGCCGGTGCTGCCGCACTACTAGCCAGCCCCGCCCACTCATGCAGTCTGCGCCTCCCCCGGCCCGGGATGCAGAGGCCTCTGGGAGGTGGGGGTGGGGGTCTGTGGATCCGGCCAGGGCCGGGGACTCCCATGGCTTGAGGGAGACCCCATGTGAGAGCCCTTAACACAGAAGGAGGAAGTGAAAAGAAAGGGCTTGCTGCCTGCCCCTGGGACTTCCCGGGGGTGCCCAGATCCCCAGACCCCAGAGCCCCCAGTGGGGTGCCTCTCAGGATGCACCACACCCCAAAGCTCTCAGCTGCAACCCGACTTCTCAGATGGGGAAACGGAGGCCCAGAGAAGGGGAGGGCTGGAGTGCTCATGCTCAGCTCCGGAGGCCTCCCTGGGCCCTAACCCTCCAGTTCCCCCCTCTGTCCCTGCCAAGAGCTGCAGCTGGAACTGTCCTGGGAATCAGCATGGAAGAGGAAAGGAAGCTGCCCTCTGGGCAGGAGGGGCATTGGGAGTGGCCCCAGCAAGCAGCTTACCTAGCCCGTGACCTCCGATTGACACTGAGGTGAGAGGGCAGAGAGCAAGGAGAAAGGTCAGGTGAGTCACTCAAGGGGGCGGCCCCCACTCCCACACGCCGCCCCAAGCAGCGAGCCCTTGCACACAGGCACACCCAAGCCCCGTGCTGAGCGCCGTGGCCGCTGGCGGGCAGGCTCACCTGTGACGGTGCACTTGCTGGCATCCCCAGTGGGCACAGCCCGGACGCGGTATGGGGAGAAGGGGATCTCATCGCCACCATACTTGATGAGGATGGTGTAGCGGCCCGTCACGTCTGGCACGTAGGCCACCGTGTACGTGCCGTCATGGTTGTCTTGGATGTGCGTCTTCTTGGGCTTGCCCTCGGGGTCCTGTGTGGCAGAGCCCAGGGGAGGCAGTTGGCCCAAGCCCAGTCAGGCCTGGGATTACCTCAGGCCCTCTCAAAGCATCAAGGGTCAAGCACTGCTGCTGCAAGGACACCTGCGAGCCACTCAACCACCTTGGCCCAAAACGGCTGCCTGCATCCTACACTGTCCCTTACTCCCCCATGGGCAGGGCCCAGAAGAGAAGCCCTCAAATGCCCAGTGCTCCCCCATGTGACAACAGGCAAGGCCAGAAAACTTGGCACCCATTCTCCTTTATCCCCATGAGCACCTCTCAGCTCCCACCCTCCACCGCAGGGTCTGCCCAGCATTAGGAGGAACTCCCCCAGAAGATCTCACCAGCCTAGCCTCATACCTGGCCCGAGAGAATGTTCCAGGTGGGCAAGTTGAGGCACTATAAGGGCTTCAGTAACGTAACGAGCTCAGTTAGAAGTGAGCAAGTGCGTGTGTGGGGAAGCCCCTGTCTGTCATTACCATCCCAGAGGCAGGGGACCTGCCCCTGCACAAAGCTCCCAAGGCAGATCAGAGAGCCGGATTGGGCCATCTGCCCCAGGCTGCATGCCCCACACCACCCACCACTCCAGCCTGGGACCTTCCCCTTCCTCGCCTTCCATGTGGCCAGAGCTGCAAAACAGCAGGGCCAGGTGGCCACCCATGTGGTCAGCTCACCGTGATCTGGACAGCCAGCAGACCCTCCCCTGCATCCTTCGCATCAATGGTGAACTCCACAGGCAGGCTGGCAGGCACACCAGTGGTGTTGAGCCCAGGGCCGCTGGCCTTTACCTTGCTGGCATCATGCGTAGGCAGCACCTTGACCTTGAAGGGGCTATTGGGCCGGGATGTTAAAAGTGGTCAGAAGGGATTTTGGCACCCAGCCGGGGGCCCCTCCCCACAGGCAGTGGGCCCTGACTCTTACCTTCGGGGAACCTCTTCTTCCCCATACAGCACAGAGATGCTGTAGGGCCCCTCACGGCTGGGCACATAGTTGACGGTCTGGGTACCATCAGCATTGTCCACCACGTCCACTGGCTCCACCAGGCCTGGCCCCAGTCCCAGAGACAGAGCCTCAGCTAGTCCTGGGCCTCCAGGCCCACGACACTAGAAGCTGAGCCTTGGCTGTGTACCCAGCCTCCAACCCAGGTCTAGACCTCGGTTTCCCTCACTGGCCTGTCCCCAGGAATGGCCCTGAGCCCCTGAGTGCCACCTCAGACCCCTGCTCTCCCTCCCTCCTGCCACATCTGCTCAGTGGCCACGTCCAGTCTGTTCTACCTCCTTTCAGTCCCCTGACCCTGGGCACTGGCAGCAGTGTCCCCTGAGGCTTCTCCATCAACTGCCAGCACACTAGCCCCACCCTCTGTGTGCCGAGCCTCCGGTCTCCTTCCCTGGCCCCTCAAAGAAGACCATACCCTCCTGACCTGACTCCTGCTCCCAGGCATGTGAACACTCACCTTTAGGCCCCTGCACTTTGACCTGCAGCGGGGCCACGCCGGCCTTGCTCGTGTCCACCTGGAAGGACTGAGGGAGGTTGGCACGGACCATGCCTGGGCTCAGGCCAGGCCCAGAGCACTTGACCTTGGATGCATCTGTCACATCATGCACAGGGACCTTGAAAGGACTGCCTGGGTAGGGGGACGGGAAGGATGGCAGCCATATGAGACACAGTGGAGGGTGCGCAGGTGGTCCCAGCCCAGCCCCAGCTGACCCACCTCCTCACCTGGCACCTGGTGGCCACCATAGGTGACATTAAGGCTGTAGGTGCCTGCCTCGTAGGGGATGTACTCGACTGAGCAGCTGCCATCCTTATTGTCCATGCAGGACATCTTGGCCTCGGAGGGGCCCTCTACAGCCAGGCCCAGGCCCCCTGTGCCAGCTCCCCTAGGCCAAACAGACCGCTGTTACTCCCCGGGGTTCCAAGGCCCACGGCAGCCCCTGCCCCTTGGGCTCTCACTCACCTGGTCTCCACGGTGAACTTGTTGGGCTTGTTGGTGGTGCCACTCTGGATGCCTGGCCCATGGACACGCACTCGGGATGGGTCGCAGCCCTCAGTCACAGGCACCTGGAAGGGACTGCTGGGCACAGGGCTGCCGTCATAGGTCACGTCCACAGAGTGGAGTCCTGGAGGAGGGTGGGCTGGGTCAGGAGGAGCTTGGGCCGCCCTACCCCTGCCCCTCAGCCCTCAGGTGCCCCAGCACGCACCCTCCTCATAAGGCGTGTACTCCACTTTGTAGGTGCCATCACCACAGTCCTGCACATAGGTCTCGGTCAGGTGGCCTGAGGGGTTGGCCACACGAGCCTTAACGTGCGGCCCTCCGGTCTGCGTCAGAGCCCGGGCATCTACGCTGAACTCAGTGGTGGCTTCTCGGAAGACGCCTGCAGAGAGGCATGGAGAGGAAGTGCGGGGCTCCAGGGGCCCGGGCTCCCCTGGGCTCCCTGCCCCACGCCACGGCCCCTCACCTTGGCCCTCGATTCCAGGCCCGTAGCACTGGACACCCGAGGTGTCCACCGCAGGCTCCACCTGCAGCTTGCTGGGGAAGTTGGGTACGGGCTGGCCACCGTACTTGATGGTGACGGTGTAGGCCCCGGGGCAAAGGGGGATGTAGGTGATGGTGTGTGTGCCGTCGCCGTGGTCCTGGATGTGCACCTCAGCCGGCAGCCCGGCCTCAGAGCGGATCTCAATGGTCAGCTCTGCGCTGCCTGCACTTGAACAGTCCACGTGAAACTGGCCTGCCTCACCGGCGGTGGCCCGCTCCAGCCCAGGGCCCGAGCACTTGACCTTGGATGCGTCAAAGCAGGGAACCACATGGGCCTTGAACGGGGAGCCAGGGATGTGAGTGTCAGCGAAGAGGATGTTGATGTTGTAGTCCCCAGGCTCAGTAGGCACATAGGACACAGAGCACGTGCCATCCCCGTTGTCCAGGCACTCGAGCTGGGCCTCGCAGGGGCCCTCCACCGTCAGGCCCAGGCCGCCCATGCCGGCACCCTTGGTGTCGATGGTGAAGCGGGCAGGGGAGCCTGCACTGCCCCCCTGTAGCCCCGGCCCAAAGGCTTTCACCTGAGGGAGGAGGGGCAAGTCAGGAGAACCTCCCTGACCCTTGACCCTAAGACCCCCAGCCTGACCTTCCATCTACCTCCTCTTGTTCCAGCTTCCCTCCCCAACCAGGCAGGGGCACAGGCAGGGGCACAGGCAGGCCAGAGCAGGGCCATTGCTCAAAAGGACAAAAGCGAGAAAGGGTGAGGGCGAGTCTAGAGAAGATGGGGTGCCCCCCAAAACCCAATTACCTTGCTAGGTTTGGTGGGGGGCACAGCTTCCAGAGGAAAGGGGCTGCCAGGCACAGGGACACCATCGTAGGTCACCTCTACCTCATAGGGCCCCTCCTCACGGGGCACAAAACGCACCACACTGTTGTCAGCCCCCAGGCCTGGCTCCACCTTGCAGGGTACTGCTGCCCCAGAGGGGCCCACGATCTTGGAGGCCACTTTGCCTTGGCCACCAGCACCCTTCGACTTAACTGTGAACTCCTGGTCTTTGCCAACATCCACCTCTGTTGAGATGATGAAAAGAGGGAGAGAACCGTGCCGCCCTACCCAGGCAGCCCCAGGGCATGTTCTCAGTGACTGTGACCAGGAACACAACTACTTACTCTCTCCCAGGCCGGACACCTTGATCTTGCTCAGGTCCAGGCTTGGAGACACCGCCACTGAGAAGGGGCTCTTTGGGATAGGGTCCCCTCCATAAGTGAGATTGATGCCCACTGGGCCCTGGGAGGGGTACAGAAGGCAGAGTCATGGGTCATGATCTTGGTCTCCCTGGCCCATGGCTTCCCAAATTGGGCATGGGGAGGGGGCATCAGAGAAGCACTGGCTTTGCTCTCCCACTGCCCCCCAGACTCCCATGCCCACTCCCTACCAGGTAGGAAACAAGAGTGGGTGGGAAGGCCCCTAGAGCTGCCCACCAAGCCCACCAAGCGAGGAGGCCCAAAGGCTCAGCAGGTGTGGTGGAAGGTGCAGCGATGGGGGGCCGGGTGGCTACCTGCTGCACGGGAGTGTACTTGACAGTGTAGGTATTGTCATGATGGTCAATGATGTCCACATCACGCACCGCGTCCCCCTTGGCCAGCCCGGAGAACTGGACATCCAGCTTGCCTTTGCCAGCAGCTTTGGCATTGACCGTGAAGTGGGTAGGTTTGCCAAGCTCAACACCTGAGGAGACACAGTGAGAGACCCTGTAGGGGTACCTTGGGTCTTGCCCCGCGACCTCCCCACACGGTACTCGTCCTCACCAGTGCGACTGAGACCAGGGCCCTCGGCCTTCACCTTGCTGGCATCATGGGAGGGCTCCACCTTGACACGGATGGGGCTGGTGGGCGTGGCCTGCAGTGGGTGGGAGGGGAAAGACTGAGAGGGGAGCAGCACCCCAGCACCCAGCAGAGTGAGGGACCGGGAGCAGCAGCACCCACCTGGTCAGCAAAGAGGACCATGATGGTGTAGCTGCCAGCCCCACGGGGTGTATACTTGACTGTGAAGGTGTCATTGTCATTGCGGATGATGTCAAAGTCAATATCAGCCTCGGTGGGGCCCACTACGCCAGGGGCGCACTTGATGCCAATGCTGACGTCGCCTGTAGTGGGGGAGGGGGTGGAGGCTGGGACTCACAGAGATGCCTTGCCCACTCGCCTACCCACTCTTGAGTCGGGGCCTTACCCTGGCCGGCCTCCGTGCAGTCCACAGTGAAGTAGGTGGGCTCGTGAGCCTTGAGCCCCGTCTTGGCCACTCCTGGACCGTACACCTTGACCTTGTTTGGGTGGCTGCCTGCTCCCACGTTCACCTGCAAGGCATGGGGCAAGCGCAGGGGCATGACCAGCCTGCAGTAGCCACTGGGGCTTTTTCACCCACCATCAGCAGGCAAGCAAAATGGTGCAACCACCTCAGGAAGTCATCTGGTGGTTCCTCAATTACACATAAAGTGACTACGTACTGCTGCAATTCCACTCAGATGTGAAATCTGTCCACCCAGAAAAACAAGATCACTCATCCACACAAACACTTGTACTTGAACGTTCACAGCGGCACTGTTCACAACAGCCAAAAGGTGAGAAAATCCCAAATGTCCATCAACAAATGACCAGATAAGTAAAACGTGGTCTCTCTGTACAATGGAGTGCTGGTCAGCAATAAAAAGGCAGAAGCACAAAAGGGGATGCTGAGTGAAAGCAGCCAGGAACAGAAGGCCACCTCCTATAGGAAAGCAGATGAGGGGTTGCTGAGGGCTGGGCGGGGGTGGGGGGCGAGGCGCTAGCGGGTGGAGGAGTTTCTCTTAGGAATGGCGAAAACGTCCTCCTCTTTGATGTGGTGATGGCTGCATAACTCTGAACTTACTCAAAACTACCGAGGTGTATGTTCAAGAGGGGTCAGCTGTAGGCTATTCAAGTTTTATTGAACAGAGCTGGATGAGAACAAAGCAGGCACCCTAGGGAAGCAGGCTCCAGGCCAGTTCGAGGCCCACAGAGGGTAGGCTCACCCGGAAGGGGCTGTTGGGGATGCTGACGCCGCCCCAAGACACCATGGCCGTGTGCTTCACAGGCTTCCGGGGCACATAGGAGCAGCTGTAAGTGCCATTGCCGTGGTCCTTGACTGATGCCTCCACAGGGCAGCCCTCATTGTCCTGGAAGGCAGGCGGTAGTAGGCGGCCTCCTAGTCAGTATCCAGGCCTGGGCACCTGCCCACCCCACCCCCATGAGTGGGCACCTGACCTGGACTTGGACCCTGAGAGGAGCCTTCCCGCCGTGCTTGGCATCCACCGTGAACTCCGCCGGCTTGTTGACAGCCACACCTGTCTTCTCCAATCCGGGCCCACGTGCCTTCACCTAATGGGAGGCCACCCAGATCTCAGGAGACCAAGTGCAGGCCACCGTAGACAGAGTGGCAGGAGCACACCACCGGGGATACCAGCCCAGGCTTCCTGCCCCCAGCCCAGCCCCTAAGCGGAGGTAGAAGGAGGTCAGAGACCTGGCCAGTGGCACATGCCCTTTACCCTGTCTGGATGGAAATCCTGGGGGGCTTCGCGGATGTCCGCCATGAAGGGGCTCAGGCGGATATCTTCACTGTTGCACAGCACATGCACAGCATACTCGCCAGCCTCCTGGGGCCAGTAGCGCACGTCACAGGAGCCATCGCCCTTGTCATCACATTCGATCTTGGCCTGTGATGGGCCCTCCACCGAGAAGCCTGACAACAGCCGCCAGCTCCATCAGTGTCCCGGAGCCTGGGAAGGGTGGCCCTCGCCGCCCCCTGCCCCCCAGGCACCCACATTGCAGCCTCCAACTCACCCAGGGTGCCTACATCGTCCCCGATGGCTTCTACCACAAAGTCGGCTGACTTGCCAACGACGCCTCCCTCCAGCCCAGGGCCCCAGGCCCGCACCTTCTGATTGCCACACTCAGTGCCCACCTTCACCTCGAAGGGGCTGCGAGGAGAGAGCCACATCAGGGAGGGCTGAGGGGCCCCGTCTTGGACAGCAGCCTGCCCGAAACCCACAGGGGAGAAGAGCACCACCTCTGAGCGCTCTGCCCACAGCCTCACCTGCGCCCAATGTTCTGGCCTCCCCACGTGATGGTGACGATGTACGTGCCAGGGACCACAGGATAATACTCGAAGCCATAGACGCCGTCCCCCAGGTCCTTCTGTTTCACACGCTCCTCGCCCTCTGCCAGAGACGAGGAAGGGCCTCAGGCCTGGCCGGCAGTGGCCTGGGGCCAGCACTGCCCACCCCAGCTGCAGGTCAACTTACTGGGACCCTTCACAGTGACCTTCAGCTCCCCACTGCCCGCGCCCTTCGTGTAGACCTTGAAGTCAGCAGTCTCTTTCACCCGCACGCCCTTGGGTTGGAGGCCCCGGCCGACAGCACGGCAGGCACCTGGGTTACAAGCTGTGAGCAGAGAGCCAGCTGAGCTGCTAGGAGCTGGAGCTAGGCAACCCCTCCCTTGCCTCCCACGTGGCTGGACCATCAGGCCAGAGAGTGGGGAAGGATGCGCAAGAAAGAACCAGAACGGACTGTGACCCTAAAACCTGTGGCCGAGGCCAAGACATGGCAGGCCTCCTCCCACCTGCTCCATCTGCATCTGTCCCCCATCCCCAGCCCAGCCCTCCCCTCCCAGAGGAAGACAGATCCAAGTACCGTTGACCCTGTGGGCAGAGCAGAGAGCAGCAGGTTTCTAGACAGCTGGAGCGAGCTCTTCCGAAGATGAAAGCGTGGAGAGAGAGAGAGAGAGATGGAGAGGGGCAAGAGGTGGAAGAGGAGGAGGGGCCCCAGCAGGGGAAGAAAGAGAGTACATCGCCCAGACAGTGGAAGCACAGACAACCCAGGGAGATGGGGCAGGGGCTGGATGGAGAGGGACCTGCCCCGGCTGCCTCCCTCCTAAGGGAGGCCTGGGCTGCAATGACCCAGCATGTGACAGCCAGGACTGGCCTACCTTGGCCAACAGTGACAGTGTAGGGGCTGCGAGGGATGGGCACGCCAGCGAAGGTGACATGCACCGTGTGGACACCCTCCATGGTGGGCTGGTAACTGCAGCGATATGTGCTGTCGCCCCGGGCCTCCAGCTGAGGCACCACGGTACCCTTCTGTCCAGCCGGGTCCTGGATCACGACCTCCACCTCACCCGTGCCAGCGCCTACCGTAAGGTACCATCTCAGCTCCCAGAGCCTCCAGGCCCCAGCAGCCCCACCCCCAGACCTTGCAGCCTCAGTACCCTCCCGTCACCTGCCGTGAAGATCTCAAAGTAGGTGGTCTTGTTGGCGATGTTGCCGCTGGGCTCCAGGCCAGGGCCCTGGGCAGTCACTTTGCTGGCATCACCCTGGGACTTGTCCACGTACACCTCGAAGGGGCTCTTGGCAATGTGCTGGCCGGCAAAGAGCACAGTGACCTGTTCGCAGGAGGGGCAGGACGTGAGGGCGGGGTGGGGCCCTACAGCCGCTGCCCTCGCCACCAGCTTCCCCTTGGCCTGAGGGCTCACCTTGTGAGTCCCCGTCACCTCGGGGACATACCAGACAGAGAAGGTACGGTTCTTGTCATTATTGGCGGTCACCTTGGCCTAGGGTGGGAAGGAGCCCGTGAGCTCTGGCTGAGAGTGGCCCCTGCCAGCGAAGGCACAGTGGCGCCTGCCCCACATGCCGCCGGCCCTACCTCCTCCTGGTGTCCAGCCGGGTCCTCCACGTACACCAGCACCTCTCCCTGGCCGGCGCTTCTAGTCTCCACAGTGAACTCTGCCCGCTTCTTCACCATGTTGCCTGTGGGCTCGATGCCTGCCGGGGGAGGGCGCGAAAGGCCCACGCAGGCTGTGAGCGCCGCCCCCTCCCCAGCGCAGCCCTAGCAGGCACGCTTTGCGCGCGCGAGTCAGTTCGGCTTAAACCCCAGCGCACAGAGCCTTCGGTCCCAGCTGCGTTCCTGCTGTGGGACAGGCCTGGGCCCGTTTTCTGGAACGTGCCCCGTGTTTGCCTGGGCCCTCACTCCTGTATGACGCCCTGGGCTGGGTTTCATCTCCACCGCAGTAAGGCGGATGGGTCCTTCCTCCCTCAACCCACTCCTGCCTGACTCTTGGGGGGCATTTAATAACCTTGCTGCCACGTGACTCAAGACTCAACTTTAGAGAGGACACTGACCCGCGGGGAGGAGGGCATCGCCCAGGAGCACCCACTGCTGCCTGGCTCCCTCACCTGGCCCGTAGGCTCGGGCTTTCTTCGGGTTCAGTTTGGGCCGCAGGGGAGCCCCTGGCTTCAGCTTGGCCTTGGGGAACTGGGATAGGTAGGTCATGACGGAGTGCTCATCCACATTGGGGTCCACGATCTCCTCAGGAGTGATCACCTGCCATGGGCAGAAGACAGGGGCCATTTAGCCTCTAAGCCTCAGGTTCCTGGGGCGTGCCACCGCCCCCCACCGGGATCTCGGCCCCTGGTTGGCCCCGAGTGGTCAAGTAGGGGTGTACCTGAGGGATGCCCAGCCAGTCATCAGCCTGCTGCATGGCTTCCCGTGCATTGTTCACAGGCTTGCTGGCGTCCCAGGAGTCCCAGTCAGGACACAGGCCTGAGGCACGAGGAAGGTGGTGAGTCGGGGGCCCACAGAACTTCCTGGTGGGCCATCCGGTCTGCCCCAGCACGCCCACGCCCCTCACCTGGGGCACAGCTGTCCACCAGGGCACCCAGGGCCCTGCCGCTCTGCCAGTCCCGGCTGAAGTTTGTGATGGGCAGCTGTGGAAGCTTGTTCTGGATCCATCCCAGAAGCCTCTGCTTGGGTGTCTGTTTCTTGGCCTCCTCATCCTCCTCTTCATCCCACATGGGCATGGAGATGGAGTAGTGCAGGATCAGGGTCCAGATGAGGCCCAAGATCAGCTTCAGGTTCCCGTCCACGATGGCCTTGCTGTCTGTGACGGAAAGGAGTGGCAGTGCTAGGCAGGCAGGGGCCTCCGTGTGCGTCCCTGTGCACATGTGTACATGCACACACAGGGTGGCAGGCCACTCCCAGGCACTGCTGTGTGGAGCACAGCAGGCCCCAGGGAGGAGAGAGAGGCCTTCGCAGGGTGGGGTGGGGCCCTCTCTGCCCAGGGCCCCTGCAAAGGCGTGAAGCAGGTTCGAAGGGAAAACACCCATGGGCACATGGTGATGATACAGCACAGTGAGGGGGTGTTGCCGGAAGCCGAGGCTGTGGGGCCCTAGAGGAAGGACAAGCGACAGAGCTTGGCTGCAGACAGGGCCAGGGGAGGTCTCTGGAGGAGTCCCCTTCGCCAAAGATGGTGGCTCTGGAGAGTGAGTCCGATGAGCACGCCACAGCTGCCCACACATGAGCCCACCACCCATCTCCAGGGGTCTCCAGAGAATGGGCAGGAGGAGCAGCCAGGCCCCAGCAGGCCTCGATGCCAGAGCCCCTGACCTGGCGCTGAGGAAGGGGAAGGCAGGCGGGTGGGGCGGTTGGGAAATACAACTGCTGCCCCAGGGCGAGTGGGTGGACGGCAGGGAAAGCAGAGGTGTTGAGCAAGGACCCTTTGGGTGGAGGGTGCGAGCCCCACCCCCCACCACTTCCTCAGTGCTCCCCCTCCCCCCAGAGCCCAGCTGGGAGTTGGGCAGCAGGCCTTGGTGCAAGGGAGGGGCTGGGAGCCCCAAGGAACCAGTGGTTGGGCTGCAGGGCCCTGACTCACTGGGGCCCAGCAGGGATAGCCTGCCAGCCAGGATGATGGGCAGGACACATTCCAGGGGCCCCTCACCCAGCCCAAGGAGGAGGAGGAGGAGGAGCAAAGCCAGTGAGCCTGGGTTGGGCGCCCAGGGCTCAGCTCGGGAGTTTGGGTGGCAGAAGTCATGGGTGGGGTCCCCAAGTCCCGCTGCCTCAGCAGAGTGTGCTCGGCTGCTGCCTGTTCTCGCCACCTAACGGGCCACTGGGCTGAGAGCTGGTGGCCACCAAGCTCACCACAGGGGAAGTGGTTAGGGCGGGCACCCTGCACCCCATCACTATAGCAACCTCTCTGTGCTCTAAGCCCCACCCAAGGCCCTTCTGGGTCTCAGCCTCCTCCTGAGATTGGGGGCTGGGGGTGGTGCTCCAAGAATGGGAGAGGGCAACTCATCTTTGGAATTCCTGCCAGCATGCTCCACCCTCTACCCCCAATAATCAGGAGAAAATACTTGTTGAGTGGGTCAACTTGGGAATGGGAAGAAGGGGATGAGTGCCTCGGAAAGGTCCATCAATGTGGCAGCCTCTGAATCCAGCAGGCAGCAGTTTGAGGACCAGCGCCATGCTACTCAAAGCATGTTCCTGGACTGGGGTTGCTCCTGGTCGCACACCACTACCTAACACTGTCCCCCGATGGCAAGCAAGGGAGGGTGGAGAGGGGACTTCAGGCTAGGGGTGACTGGAAGGTTCAGAGAAGACCAAGAGCACAGGACCCGCTGGGGCCTCCCACCAGGCTCTCACCCCCAGGATCCTGAGTCTTGTACAGGAGACCTCAGGAGGCCTGAGGCCCACTGTGACCCATGAGAGGACACACAAGGCCAAGCTCATCAGCCCTGGTAGGTTGGGCTGGGCCCTCCCCCTGTTCCAAAGGAGACTGGCCGAGGCCCTCCCTGTCCACCTCACAAAAGAGAGAGGGAAGGACGGGGCCCCGGGTTGAGAGAATGACGGGCTGGATGGCCCCGCCCCATCCCACCTCCTTTCCCCAGCCCCCGGGGCAGCCTGACCCCTCCCTCCCCTAATCACTGCCGCTTTCCAACATTTTTTTGCCTTATATGGCAAAGCTCTGGGAACTAGGCCTGCTCCAGCCAGCTCACAAGAGGAGAAGGGAGGGGGGAGGACGAGACCCCCCCCCAGACAACTGGGGTGTGGCCCGCCTCCCCACATCCGGTTGCCCCCCCCCAAGGCTCAGAGATGACTCAGCTTGGCTAGACTGAGGCTGGGACTGAGGGGTGGGCCTCCTCGGCCTCAACGATGTGCATTCCAAAGAAAGTGGTGGGGCCCTTGAGACCTGCCCTGAGTGGTTGGGGGAACCTGAGTCTCGGTCCCTCACCTTCCCAGGCTCAGCATGGACCATGCCAGGGCCAAAGGGACATCTGAAAGGCCTCTGAAAACAAACAGCTCTTGCCCCTTCCCTCCCTGTTGCATAGCCCCCTCCCCAAGTCACCAGTTCTGGTGTTGGTCCCTGAGCGGCTCCCATCTTAAGAAGTGCCCGGGATGCAGTAGGTCTGGTCAATTCCAGCCTCACTAGCCCGGTGACACGGACATTGGGCCGGCAGTGAGCCCAGCACATGCTGGAGTACCTCCCAACCAACTCCTGCATTCTAGATGCAGGAAGGCAAGTCCTACATGGAAGAGTTTGGCCAGAAATCAACAGTAACTTGGTGTCTAAGTAGGCTACAAGCCAGCTCCCTTCACTAGCCAGCGCACAGACCCATCTTGTCTTTCAATAGCTATGGTCCTCTCTGGCCCCCTAGTTCTGAGGGGGAGATCTAAATTAAGGCCCCCCATCTTTAGCGGGGGTGGGGGGCCTAGATAATGGAACCCACAAGCTCCATCCCCTGTTTAGGAACCACAGGGGTGCCTGAAGGCCAGACTGCCCTCTCCAAACTGCTTTAGGGGGTGCAGAGCCCTGGCCTCCGCCTCGTTAGAGATGGGGCATTGGGCGCAGGGCCAGAGCTTGGCCAGTGCCCGCCCCCCTAGGCCCTCTCCCACCGCGGCCGCAGCGGCGGGGGCGCGGCCTGCGGAGGATGTGAGCTCAGCCTGGGCGTGGGCCAGCCGGGACAGGCGGGCGGGGCGCCTAGCGGTCCGCACGCACCGCTGGCCAGCGAGCCTTTGTTCTCCAGGCCCACATGCATCTGGGCGGCCCCTGGAGCCTCCGGGTCAGCGCCGCAGCTTAAGAGGGTGTCTGCCAGGGGTCAGCCCCCGGGAGATGGGAAGACGCACGGAGTCCCCCTCCCTCACCCTCCCCGCGCCACGGGGAGGCCCGCGCCCTCACCGATTGACACGAGCTTGATGCTCTCGCGGTCTAGGAACTCGAGCGCCACCGACACGTTCTCGAGCTGCATCTGGCGGAAGGTGGGCCTCTGGTTGTGCTTGCGGTGCATCTTCTTCTGGCTGAGCACCTCGAGCAGCGCGATGAGCCGCAGCCCGTCGCTCAGATCGGTCTGCAGGTTGGCGATGCGCTTGCTCACGCACTTCAGGTGCTCGTTGCACCAACGCGTGAATGTGTTCTGCTGGATCTTCTTCCACGGCGCATCCTCCGCCAGGTCCTTCTCGGTGGCCGGCATCTCAGCGTCTCGCGTGTCGGTACCGCTGCCCGGAGCCGCGCCCGCAGCGCTCTGGCCCGCCCGGGAGTGGGAGCTACTCATTTTGAGGCGCGAGGAGCCGAGGGGCGGTGCTGCAGCCTAGGCGAGGGGACGGCCCTTTAATTAAAGTCGCAGGCACCTCAGCGAGCCCAGGACGATGCAGACAGCAGAGGTTGCGCTACGGAAAGAGCGAGCCCTTTAAATGCGGGCAGGGGGCGGGACTAGGAGGCGGAACTGCCGTGAGGCGGGGCTGCGGGTGGGGCTTCGGGGCCGCACCCGCCCCGCCCCACCCCGCCCGTTGGAATGCCCCCCTGAGTCCCTCCGCCCGGATGGTTTTGACCCGACCCCCAGGCTCCAGGAAGGGTCGCTGGGCCCCAAGCAAGCAAGATTGCGCCCAAGCCCTGCGGTCTCGCGCCTGCGCTGCAGGAAACGCTGCAGCGAGGAAAGGCTGAGCTGTGTCTGGCACTGGACCACTTGGCCTCCAGCGGGCACACCTTACAAGGGACTTTCCTTCCCCACGGCTCCTGCGGGGGATGGGGTGGCTCGCCCTCTGTGAGTGACGTAGGCTCCGCTCAGATCCCCCGCAGCCCTCGCGGTCCCCCTTCCTCCGAGATCCAGCGCTTGGGGGTCCCTGGCCGCGCCCAAGCCGGTCGCTCGGCAGCAGCATGAAGGGGCCCGATCTTAAGGGCAAGCCCTTGGAGAGCGCGGGTCCGGGCGAGGCGCTGCTGCCAGCGCTGTGCGCGCGTGCGCCACGCCAGCGGAGCCCGTGGCGCCCGGACCCCAGGCCGCCCCCCAGACTCCTTGCCCCAGCCGGCCTGCCCGCTCTGCACCGCCCTGGGCTGCGCACCTGCGCCCGCCGGTCCCCACCGCCTGCCTCCCTCCCAACCCGCTCCACCCAGGAGGAAATGGGGCACTGGGCCAGGAGGCCACAGGCGATCCAGGAGCAAGCAGCCCTGAAAGGGGCAGGGCGTGCCAATGGGCACTGGCAGAGGCCGCAGGGTGACGCATGCAGAGACAGCGAGTGTCCGTCTGACCCACCAGCAGTCCACCTGGGGCAGTAGGGGTTTCCTCTCCTGTCTGAATGGGCCCTGAGCCAGTGTGACCCAGGAGGCGGCCGGGCAGGGGTGGGGGGGGGTGTCTTCCAGACCCAGAGGGACCTGCGCAGTGGTTCCCTGAGGAACTGCTTGATGGGCTCTGTGCACCTGGGTCTGGGTGGGCTTCACTGTCACGTGGTGCAGAGGGGGCCCCCGGGACACAGGGGCTAGGGGACTGAAGGGGGCAAACCACCATGACGGCTGCCAAGGCCTGCTGAGGAGTGTGGCCTGTGTCTGAGGAGCATGTCTCTGCCCCTCCTGCTTGATTCTTAGATTGAGCTGCAGACTAGTACTAACTAAATTATCTGCTAAAGAGCAGTGGGAGAGGAGGCCCTGGGTCAGCTGGCATGTCATGCCCAAATATGGTTGACGCCGCACAACCTGCGGTGTCTACATCACCCACAGTGGGGCTGTAGTCCCAGCCAGCGTCTCCCCTGCCCTCCTGCATGCTCACTTAGGGGCTGCCTGTCACCCCACTGGTTTTTCCTCACCAATGGTGGTGGTAGGGGTTCCAAATGACATTTTTCAGTCTGAGGCTCACCTGTACACTCTCCTCTCCTGACCTGCACACCTGCACAAAATTCCACACCACAGTGTCTGGGATCTGGAGTGTAGGTGGGAGGGAAACCTTTAGAGGGGGGACTGCTCCCTACCAGGCCCCATTCGAGAGGAGATGAGACTTGTCCTGCTTCCTCTGTCCCACTGGAAAGCAAGTTCCCAAGGAGAGAGTTCCATTGAGAACTGATTTTCACTTTTATAAGTGCCATCCAATTGGGTCATCTGTGTTCACTCCTTAATCTTCAGAGAGCAGGGACACTGAGTCAGAGTAAGTGACCAGTAGCCAACTCCAGCAGAAAAGGGGACCGAATCTGGGCATCCTGGCTTCCAGCCCTAGGTTTTCCCTATTTGGGGGTGATAAAGGATGGGGATGTAGAAGGTTCTTGTCCCTAGGGGACGTCATATCACCACCAGATGGCGCCCCATCCCAAAGCCCCCAGATCCAGCAGTCCCTGGAAGCCAAAATCCAGCTCTTTCATATTTTCCCTTATTTGGAGTAGATTCTTGGATGTTAGATACACTCCGCCTCCCACCCCACCCCCAGTCCTCAGACCCCAGGCCAGGCCCTCCCACAGGGGCGATTCAGCTGGTGAAGAAAGTCGAAGAATGGCAGGATGGGCCACTAAGGCAAGTCCAGGTGGCAGGTGAGGGCACTTAAGTCCTGAGTTCCCATCTTGACCTGCACCCTGGAGCACATACTGGTGGCTCTCCCATCGGATTTCACCTACTTCTCCTGGACCCAGGTGGCATGGGAATCTGGGGATGTTGCTGCTTGCATCCTGGCTGGCAGTGAACATCCAGCTCTGAGCCAACCTGGGACAGGACCCAGCCTGGGAATCTGGCCTCTTGGAGGAGCCCCTGCTTCCTGTGCGGGCCACACCCCTGCCTGACCTCCCACAGAGCACAGCAGCCCGGCAGCCAACTCCCTGTGCCCAAAGCAGTTGGTACCCAGAGGACTGGTGCCAGCGAGGAACCCACTGTCGCCCTCCCAGGAAGCATACTGGCTGTGAATTGTCCTTCCACGTGGCCACTCGCCCTCAGCCCACACAATGTCCTGCTCTCTGGGCCCCTCCTTCCCAGATAGCCATGCAGCGGCCAGCTCACCGGCGTGCAGGAGAGCCTGTGTCCTGCCAAACGCTCAGACTCCCTCTCTCTCAGGGACCCCCGTGACTTTGGGCTCCCACACTCCCAGGCACACACAGATTTTCAGGTAAACCAGGTAAGTCGGCCCCAAGGGAAGGCACCCCAGCTGCACCTGGCCCCGGCCTGGGTGCGCGCCCGCGCCTGAGTTCTCAGGATTCGCCTCCGGACTTCGCCACCCCCGCCCTCGGTATGCGAGCAGCTCCGTGACCATCCCGCTCGGAGCCGGCCGCGGAGGCCTCACCTGCTGTCCTGCGGACGACTGGCGACCGCGGGGTGGCGCCTGGCTTGCCTGTGAGCCCGCACCGGGCGCCTCGGGGCTCCACTGGCGTCCACTGCGCGCCGCGCGCCTCCACGCGAATGGGCCGCCGCCGCCCGCCTTCTTGTTGGCCGCACCCCCGCCCCGCGCCCGGCCCGGCCCGGCCCGGCCCGGCGAGAAAGCCTTAATTGGTAAAATCGCCCAGGAGCCGGGGGCGGGGGCGGGGGGGGCGGGGGCGCGCCGCGAGCTCCAGCGCCCCGGCCGCCTGGCGACGCCCCCCGCCCTATGAGCTCACCGACCGGCGAGGGGGGTGCTCTCCTCAAGAGCCCTAAGGGTCTGCAGGGCCCCTGTTGCAGGAAAGGCCACCTCCTCCAGGTGGCCCATAGTCATGACTCCCTTCCTTTGCCTCAAGCCTGGGCTGGCCAGGCAAGTCGGAGTCTGCCGTCTGGAGTGCAGGTGGGCAACGGGCCGTTGCAGGTGTTCACTGAGCGCCTACGGCCAAAAATCTACCATGGACCAGGGACCTGAAACCCGGGATGAGCTAGCATCCTGACTGCCACTGATTTGGCCCCCGCTGGGTGCCAAGCCTGGGCGGGGGCAACAGAGACGGACTGAATTCTCAGGAGCACGGTTAGGTGCAGTCCTTAAGTCCGGGAGTGGGCAGTGGTAGTGGGGCAGCCACAGAGCCAAGGGTCTGTGAACTGGGTGAGCACAGCCACACCCTGGCACTGCCAGGCTCCCTCTTCCTCTTCTATGTGCCTATTTCCTGGTAGCTTCGTATTCAATGCAAGTATCACTTTCTTGGGGAAGGCCACATAAAGCAGTGTCTTAAACCTTTTGCCCGCAAACCCCAATAAGAACTACACTGTACATCCTGAGCCAGTACTTGTGTGCACACACACAGGGTGACACAAGTAACTGAAACAGGTGGTTCACAAAATGAGCCTTTCCCTTGCTACCTGAAAAGGACTCTGACATTTCCTATTCTATTCCACTGCATTAAAGGAGAGAAAGAAAAAGGGTGGAGGGAGAAAGCTCCTGGCCAAGGCTCCCCACATGCATCTCTGGGTCTCTACTTCTTCCAGGTCTAGGGAATGCAGGTTTGTAAGCACCAGCTGTTCTCTAGTAAAGATCGTAATAAATTAAAGACCTTTCCTCCTTGTGTTGAAAGTTCCTGAAAACCACTAGAATCAAGGCAAGCTGAATCTCCAACTAGCCATGCCAATAGTCCCAAGGTAAACTGGTGTGTTCTAGGCTTGGAACACAAGGCATTCTTTGAGAGGCTTTTGGTCAGCTAATCACTCACTGGTACATATTAATTGTGACCACCTCCTACACATTAATTTTCACAATATTCACCATCTTATGACTTTTGTTACTATCTGAGCAACGTTTTACAGCATTCTGTTGGCAGGCAAAACCTATAAGATTTTTAACATCCTTGAAGAGAAAACTTAAGTTTTGTATTGAACCAAAGGATTAAGATTCTGATCTTTAAGAAAACATTAACAGCTTGAGAGGGGAGGGTATAGCTTGGTGGTAGAGTGCATGCCTAGCATGCACAAGGTCCTGGGTTCAATCCCCAGTACCTGTATTAGAATAGATAAATAAACCTAATTACCCCCCCCAAAAAAAAAGGAAGAAAGAAAAAGAAAACATTAACAGCTCAATGAACAATTGTCTCCTTGGACCTGAATGTTGAGGAATGTATTCTTGTTGATATTATTTTTCCCTATAATTTTCGATAGTGCTAGAATTACAAGTTATATAATATCCTGCTCAGAACCCATTCCTCATCCTTAAAGGAGAAACTGTCTTCTTATTCTTGACTAGGAATCAGTGGCTTCCTATCCCTTTCCACCCTCGCTGCAGTTCCAGAGAAATGCCTCCTCTTCTTTAATTCTGCCCACCTGTTCCCAGGAAGACTCCACTTGAGGCCCTAGATTTCCCCCAATAGCCCATTTGCTGACACAGAACCCCCTCTGGGCCACACTGTCCAGATCATCACCCCAGGACTAGGTACCAACTGGGAGAACAATCCATGAATGAATCGCTGCACTCGGGGCCCTTGCACAAGTCTCCTCCCTCTCTGGGCCCCTAATTCCTCGACTATGTGATCGTGGTAAGGGTGGTGCCAAGGGCCTCTGGGCTCTGACAGTCAAGGGCTCTCCTGCTTTCTGGTGGTCTGGGATGGGTCTGCCTGCAGTGCACCTGGACTTGGTCTCCAGGTGGGCTTGGGCACAGGGGACCATCACAAGTCAGGCTCCTGGTGCCACTGGTGGTGGGACCTCATACTGGGGTGACTGGAGGAGGAGGGGATAAAAGGCAGAGTGGCAAGGCAGGTGCCGGGGGACAGGGTGTTCCTAGGGGAGAAGGCAAACTTAGAATTCTTTGACCTCATAAGGAAACAGCTTGGATCTGTATGGGGAGGGGTGGCATGGGGGAGGACAGCCTCCGGGACAGGGGCCAGCATTGCAGAAGAAGGCTTGGAGAGGTGCTGGGGAATTGGATCTTGCCAAAACTTAAAATTCCATGAGGCAGACTCTGAGCAGCCCAGAGCCCTGACACCATCTCCCTTCCTGCTCTGAAAGATAAGCAGCAAGACCCTGCCTGCCTAGGGCTCTCCCTACTTTCGTACTGCCTTGCATGTCTTGGGGCCCACACGCCTCGTCCTCTTCCAGAGATATGGTAGGCCTCACCTTTACTCGAAAACCCTGCAACTTTTGGGCAAATTTTCTGAGGCTCTGTGTAGTCAAATCAGGGCCCTATCTTCTCACCACTAACTGTATGGTTACATCTTCTTCACCCCATGAACAAACCTCCACAGTGACCCTCACCAGCTGGGCCAACCTGCCTGGATCTGACCAGAGCCCTCCTCACTTCTGTTACCAGCTGTCATCTACGAGGAAAGGACGGGGCCTCCCCTCCCCAGGCTCCCAGGTCTGGGAGGCGCACTTCAGTTGGCCCCACACTCCATCATCTAGCTTTGTTTAGAATGTGATTGTCACCTCCTTCGCAGTTTCATGGGGCAGCTCTTCACTGCTCAAGGTCCTCACCAACTCCTAGTGACTGTCCAGACTCCTCAGCAGGCCTTGGTGGTCTGCCCCCTTCAGTCCCCTGGCCCCTGTGTCCCGGGGGCCCCCTCTGCACCACGTGACAGTGAAGCCCACCCAGACCCAGGTGCACAGAGCCCATCAAGCAGTTCCTCAGGGAACCACTGCGCAGGTCCCTCTGGGTCTGGAAGACACCCCCCCCCACCCCTGCCCGGCCGCCTCCTGGGTCACACTGGCTCAGGGCCCATTCAGACAGGAGAGGAAACCCCTACTGCCCCAGGTGGACTGCTGGTGGGTCAGACGGACACTCGCTGTCTCTGCATGCGTCACCCTGCGGCCTCTGCCAGTGCCCATTGGCACGCCCTGCCCCTTTCAGGGCTGCTTGCTCCTGGATCGCCTGTGGCCTCCTGGCCCAGTGCCCCATTTCCTCCTGGGTGGAGCGGGTTGGGAGGGAGGCAGGCGGTGGGGACCGGCGGGCGCAGGTGCGCAGCCCAGGGCGGTGCAGAGCGGGCAGGCCGGCTGGGGCAAGGAGTCTGGGGGGCGGCCTGGGGTCCGGGCGCCACGGGCTCCGCTGGCGTGGCGCACGCGCGCACAGCGCTGGCAGCAGCGCCTCGCCCGGACCCGCGCTCTCCAAGGGCTTGCCCTTAAGATCGGGCCCCTTCATGCTGCTGCCGAGCGACCGGCTTGGGCGCGGCCAGGGACCCCCAAGCGCTGGATCTCGGAGGAAGGGGGACCGCGAGGGCTGCGGGGGGACTGAGCGGAGCCTACGTCACTCACAGAGGGCGAGCACGACCAGTGCTCCCACGTCCTAGCCAGTTAATGCCGGTTTCACTGCTACGGGCCCCGCCCCTCCTCACTTCCTCACTTCTCACCCGAATGTCCCAGCGGGTGACGCCTCGGCTCGCCGGCCCCGCCCCTCTCCCACGTCCCCACGGGTCTACGCTCCTCCCCCTTGAGCGCAGGCCCCGCCCTTCCTCGTGTCTAGCCCGAACGCGCTAGCGTGTGACGACGCTTGGCCCGCCGACACCGCCCCTTCTCCCAGGCGCGCAGCCCCGCCCGCTCCCACGGCCGGACTGGTCTGCGCAGCTTTGCCGCTGACGCACTCTACGCCCGTCTTTCGCCTCCAGCCAATCCCGTTCGTCCGTGACGTCTGGGCTGGCCAGCCCCGCCCGGCCCGTTCCCGTGGCTCGACTAGTCTGCGCGGGCGGTTCTCCGGGCCTGTCTCCGCCCCGCGCAGCGCGCGCGGCCCGCAGAGACCGCGGCTGTGACGCGAGCGTGACGCAGGGGTGACGTGAGCCCAGCCGCTCCCGAGGCGCTCGCGCTGCCGCCGCGTTCCGAGGCAGCCGTAGCCCGGCTCGTGTCGCCAGGCCCGGGCCACCCCCTAGGCCTCCGCCGCCCGCTGCCCGTCATGGACGACTACGCGGGCCTGTCGGACGCCGAGCTAGCCGCCGTGCTGCGCCAGTACAACATCCCGCACGGGCCTGTCGTGGGTACGCGGCGGCGGGCGGCGGGCTGCGGGCGGGCCCCCTCCCCGCGCTGCCCCGGGCTCTCAGCCCGCGCCCCTGACGGCCTTGCGCCCCCTGTCTGGCCAGGTTCCACGCGCAAGCTCTACGAAAAGAAAATCTTCGAGTTTGAGACCCAGAGGCGGAGGCTCTCGCCCCCGAACTCGTCCGCATCCCCTTTCTCCTATCGGTTCTCGGGTAAGGCCCCCGCCGCAGAGCTCCACTTGGCCGCCTGCGGGGACAGGCTTTGGGCGACGGGGAGGAAGGAGTCTCGCGGGTGTGGTGGGGCCGCTGGTTGGGAGGGGCACGGGGAAGAGGGAGGGGAGCCTGGAGCAAATGGTCCTGGCCCCTCCCCCATTCAGACTTAGATGCGGCGTCCATGGACTCGGATATGTACGATCTGCCCAAGAAAGAGGACGCTTTACTTTACCAGAGCAAGGGTAAGGCCAGGGTGGGGTGGGCACCCTGGCACCCTCGTTCCACTCCTTCAGGGATCCCGGTGTCAGGAAGAACCTGACACCTCAACCCCCATGGTCCTACAGTGGCCTTGGAGGGGAGAAATTATGTCACAGGCCCCCAAGTGGGCGCCAGATTAGGGCCATCGCGCCAGGCGGGGGACACCGCTGCCCCTTCTGCTACCGCTGCCCCTCCTTCCCAAGGCTACAACGATGACTACTACGAGGAGAGTTACTTGAGCACCAGGACTTACGGAGAGCCTGAGTCTGTAGGCACATCCAAGGGCTTCCGCCAGCCCTCCGCTTCACTCTCAGATGCTGACACCTTCCACCACCAGGTGAGCTGGCCATTGGACCCCCTATACTTGGGTACAACCTGAGGGGGTCATCGCTGGGTTTGGATACACTGGGGGGGCACTGGGTGCAAATGGTGGCTCCTAAGCCTCCAGGGAGAGGTGGGCTCAGCAGTTGCCTGCCTAGTCAGGACCTTTCTTTGCGGGGCTGTCACAACTGTCTGACTAAAGGACCTGGGACATGCCCTACACTCTGGTCTGGGATCTGGGTTTGAGCTCTTTCTGAGAATCCTGGGGCAGAAAGTAGGGTGCAGGCAGTCAGGACAGTCACTGAGCAAGTGGCAAGGCCCCACAGATAGGGCCGGGAACTGAGAAGGCTTCTGGAGGGTGGCGAGGCCCCGGCTTTTAAGCAGTATTCAGAGTAGGCTGGACAGGGAAGTTTGGATTAAGGGATGTGACAGGACCACGCTGACCTCACCAGGCAGTATCTTTTTACCCTGATTCACTTCTGTAGGTTCGCGATGACAGTCTTTTCTCTTCCGAAGAAGAAGGCAAGGATAGGTGAGTAGTAGGGAGGGCCAGGGATTGGGGCTGGTTCTGGGCTCAGGCCCTCCTGACCTATCCACTCTCCTCTTTGCCTCAGGGAGCGCCCCGTGTATGGTCGTGACAGTGCCTACCAGAGCATCGCACACTACCGCCCCGTTTCCAACGTCTCCAGAAGCTCCCTGGGCCTGTCCTATTACCCCACCTCCTCCTCTACCTCTCCAGTGTCCTCATCTTCATCTCCCCCACCTTCGTGGCTCACCCGCCGTGCCATCCGGCCCGAAAAGCAGGCCCCTGGGGCAGGTCTGGGTCAGGAGCGCCAGGTCCCACTCTGGGGTCAGATGCTCCTGTTCCTGGTCTTCGCTGCCTTCCTGCTCTTTGTTTACTACTCCATGCAGGCTGAGGATGGCAACCCCTTCTGGGCAGACCCCTGAGGGTCTGGCTTCGTGGTTTTGGGGCCAGCTGCTCTTGGAAGTCCTGGCTGACTGCCTTAGCAGTGTTTGCTGGGGGAGGGGGGTTGGGGCTTTTCTGTGTTCTAGCTTGGGGGTCCTGGGAAAGGGGCAATGTTTGCTTCTCCTGCCTTGTCCTGCCAGGGAGGCAGCAGGACCAGACCCTCTGCAGCATGGTGGGCCTGGGCGGGCCTTCCTCTGGAGCCTCCTGGCCCTGCTTGCCTCTGACCCTTAAGGGCCTAGGAGGGCAAGACCCTTCTCCTGGAGAGAACATGGTGGTTGTCATTGCATGATTTGTTGTCACTTCATTGGGGGGGATTAACCAAAGGCCACCCTGACTTTGTTTTCATGAACGCACAATAAAAAGACCGTTTATTTTTAACATGTGGGCTCTTCCCTTTAATGTGGGGAGGGGTTGGGCTGCCCCCTGCTCAGGGCCTCTGGGGCTTGGGTCTCCAGAGTTGACATCTGGCTTTGTTCTTCCTTTTTCTTTTCGGTTAAGGGTAGGGATCACATGCTACCCGTGGGTACATATGTGTTTTGCTTGTAGGGTCCATTTCCTGATTTGTTACCAAAGCTCTTGTAACTACTTAAGAATTACAGCCCACGGACAGCCCACCCGGAAATGCAGGCAAGGCGGCATGGACGACGTCAGTTGTGGATGTCCTAACTGGGAAAAGCAGACGCCCACCTCAGTGTCCCAGGGCAGGGAGATGGGAAGGGTTCTGCTTGGTGGGCCATTTCTATTGGAAAGCTGATTGTTTAATGACAGGGGAAGGCTCCCAATACCCGGAAATGCCCCATCACCTTCGGGTTAACCATTCCCTCACCTGGCTATTCTCAATTACCTCCTGGTTTTCTGCCACGGGTATTTCCTAATTTTCAAAGTTTAGGTACAACTTTAACGGCAGGTGCTGAGGTAACCCAGTGTAGGACGCCATGTGAGGCCGTGCACTCTGGCTCTACACCGCCAGCAGGGGGCTGAAAAGCAGAGAGGCTGGCTCCACCAGGGCTTCCCCGTTGGGTGGGGCCCTGACACCAGTTCCTCACCTCTGGTGGCTCCTGGCTACAGATGGTAGATAGGACATGGCAGGGCTGGCCTCTCACCTGCACGTGCACTGTGGGCTCCTGAGTCTTTGCAGGCACTTGGCTGTCCAGGGCCACATGGTGAGCTCCAGCCAGGGCAGGGGCTGGAACCCTCCCACCCAACACTCCTGCTCATTTTTTTGCTGCACCCTAGTCTGTCCCTGCACTTTTTTTTTGGTATGTATGTGTTTTCCTAAAAGTAACACCTTTTTATGCATTTAAAATATACAGAAAAGATACATATATATACAGAAAAGAATGAAAGAACTTAGTTGCTTCAGATTTTCTCACCACTCCCACAGCCTCTGCAAGCCACTCCCACCTGGCTCTCCCAGCACCCAGCCAACTGGCGTGGAGTCCCCAGGCCCCTTGTCATCCCAGTGCAAGAGCTGAGGCTTGGATGATTCATGGTGGGTGGTGGGCATGGGCAGAGATGCTGCCTCCTCGTTGGTGACAACAGGGCCTGATGGTAAGATCAGTGAGCCTGCATTGGGGGAGGAGCAGAACAAGCAATCAGGTTGCCAGTGCATGGGGACTACAGAGGGGCACAGTGAGACATCTTGTTTCAGCAACTGATCCCAAATCAAGTATGTTACGAGCAGGGACTGAGCCTGTGAGAATGGTCCCCAACAATCACTCACTACCGGGGACTGCTGGAGCCCCAAGGAGTCTGGGAAGAGTCAGGTGAAGCCTAGAGAAATGGTAAGGCTTATGTGCTGACACTTGGGAGTAGCTGAGGCAGAGAGAAGGGACAGCACAGGAGGAAGGAGAGCTGGGCTTGAGGCATCACAAGGAAGGGGAGAGACCGAGGCCTCTGGATGGAATGCCCTCTGCGGGCTTCAGTCCTCCATCTGTTGCAGGGAAAGCAGGGAAAGGGGAGGCTAGGTGTGCTTGGCAACCATTGTGGTGTCTTGAGAGAGGAAAGAAAGGAAAGAGTTACCACCCAGGAGACAGTCTCCACCTTTCTTCATTTATTCCCCAAGGGCAACCACATGCATTGATCACCACCCACCAAGGGAAGGTGACTGCAGGCTCCTGAGGGGCTTCAAGCCTCCTGCCCCAGGGCTGAGCCACCCCCTCCCAGAGTTCTGATAGCTCCCAAAGGCTCTGGCCCCCCTCCAGGACTCCCCTTCAGGCTGGGCCCCACTTCCCAGGGTTCCAGATCTCCATAAGGGCACTAAGTGCCCCCTACTGCTCTGAGCACCCCAACCCAAAGGCTTTTGAGGGCTCCGTGAGCCCCTGAGGGACCCCAGATTTCGAGGTCTCGACCTAGTGCTTTCCAGGACTCTGAGACTACCTCCCACAGGAGCTCTGAGGGGCCCCCTGCAGTGGGGGTGCCACGGGCTGGGGGTTGCAGCGGCTGTCAGGCAGGGAGGAGCCCAAGCAGCCAGCCCTTGCAATGGAGCAAGTCCCTTGGGCCTCTGCACGAGAAGCTGAGTGCATCCCTGGTGGAGTGCAGAGAAGAGGACGCTGTGGGCGGGACACAGGTGGAGCCAGGAAGCCTAGCTCCTAATCCAGCCCCTCGACCTCTGCCCCAGACCCTCAGATCCAGGGGAGGGGGCAGACAATACTGGGCAGGCCTAGGGCCCCCTCTGCCTTGACCACCACTCTGTGTTGGGACAGCTGCTTTAACTAGAGAGGGTGGCTACTGAGCTGGTGCCAGCACTACAGAGGCATCCATCCAAGAGGACAGGCCAAGGGGTGCACAGCCTCTGGCTCTATGAGGATGAACCACTCCAGGCCCCAAGGGCCTAATGGAGAGGACAATGGCACTACTACTCTCCTAGGCTGGTTTGTTGCACAAAGGGCCAGTCCCTGGAGACTCCACCCTCCCCCTCCCAGGGCAGGCCCCGCCCCCTGAACCACCACTTCTCTGTGGAGCCTGCTGGGCTGAGACGGGAGCGAGGCAGGCACACTGGAGGCTTCTAGAAGCTGCTCAGCTGGAGAGGAGGCAGAGCCAGGCACAGAGAGGTCTAGCACCACTGGGGGGATAGAGGTTCCCCCCCCAGGCACCCCCTCCTCCTCTCGGCCCACCTGCCACCCACATGGCACACCTCCTTTCCATGAATCGCCCAGAGCCTCCTGCCCCCTCCCTGGGCCAGTCTGCCAAGAGGAGACAGTCCCGCCTCCCATCCTTTCCAAGCCCCTGCCTGGTGGGGACCCTCGTGGGAGAATGGCCCCAGAGCTGAGCCCAGCTAACCAGGAGTCCCTGTCCCCTCCCAGATGCCACATCACGCCCAGGCAACCATGAGGCCCATGGGTCGGCAAGGGGGGAAAGATGCCAACCTGGGGGGAAACAGGACCCAGAGGACAGAGGCTACAGGATAGACCGGACCTGAGCCTGAGGCCCGCCTAGGCAGGGGACAGGAGGAAACAAGACTGGGGCACCATCCCTGCGAGGGGTTTTAGGGGAGGACAGGCAGATGGCACCAGGAAAAGGAGCACCAGGACCCCATCCTGCTGGGGGAGAATGGCCTGGGCCCCGGCCCCACTGAGCAACTCCCCCAGAGGACACCCGGACTGCTAGGAGGACACAGGGAATCACAAGGCCCAGGCCCTCAGCCGGGCTCACACACAGGGTGTCCAGGCTGGGCCACCCATCCAGAGCCAGCAGGGGTGGTGGCCCGGCCCCAACAGGCCCCACGCCCGAGCCCTGCTCGCCAACACATGCCAGGAGCCGGGGAGAGGACCCAGCCACATGCCCTCCCCAGGCAACCCCACCTCACCTATTAAGTCTGGGGAGGGGATGGCGGGTCGCCCAGGTCAGGAGCAGCCTCCACCTCTGTCCCGCAGGTCCTGTCTGGTCGGAGTCCAAGCCAGGCAGGACAGGGGGAAGGCGGAGCTGACTGCCCCAACCACAGCAGCCCCGACCCCTGCTCTGGCCACACCTCTGCACCTGACCCTCCCTGCTGCCTGTTCCTCCAGGAGGATGGGAGGCACCCAGGTGGGGAAGGGGAGCAGCAGCCACTCAGGATGGAGCCGCCACCCATCTGACAGGGAGGGAGCCTCAGCATTTCAACAAGGGCAACATTAGTCTGAAGACACCTGGGGTTCCTGCAAGGCCCCCCAGCATGGGCGACCTGGCCCAACTCCAAGGCACAGGGCTGGGTGCTCGAGGGAGGCCACCCCCATCCCGGAACCCCGATGGAGCCAGAAGAAGCCACCCCCCAGGAAGGAGGTGGCCGCTAGGTCAGGGTCAGCAGGCACGCGGAGTGCTGGGCGCGGGCCACGCGGACCGCGTGTTTGTGTGCTGGCGCTCTGCTGCCCGGGGTGTCTCATCCCGCTCCAGGGCCCGGCTGCTGCCAGCTCCCACACCAGCCTCGTCCTCAGGCCACAGGCATCTCCAGGGAGGATGCTACCCGGCAGGCAGGGCCACGCGGTGCTGCTCAGAGGTCGGGCCGGCCTCGTCCACCTCTACCACGGGTATCTGGAAGGTCCCCACGAGCCCAGCGAGGCCTCAGCCAGGGCAGCAGGGCTGAGGAAACCACTGAATGATGGGTGGGGTTGGGAGACTGCCCTTGGTCCGCACACCTGTGAGGACGGGCCAGGCACAGACGTCCTGTGTTCAATGGGAAAGGCACCCAGGCCCTCCCGCGGGGAGGGTGAGGGCCAAGGACCAGCCCTGGCGGTGGCGGGAGGCTGGGTGGGGACGGGGTCCGGCTGCTGCCCTGACTGTGCCCACCCACACCACCCACAGAGCGGGCCACTAGGAGGAGCTCCCCCAGGCAAGGGCGCCTGTGCAGCTGGGTGAGGGAAGACCCAGTCCCCCTCCAGTCCCCAGGGCCCCTGTGGCAGGCTGCCTCAGAGGGAAGACTGCAGGGAAGCCGGGCCCTCCTGCTTATTCCTCCTGCCCAGGAACTGGAGGGACCGGAACGTGGCTCTTACTCAGTCACGGGTCAGCGGGACAGTCAGACGGCCCAGGAGTGTGGGGCTGCACCGGGCCTGAGCGTCTCCAGGGGAGCCCCAGGGCCATGAGGCCTAACACCCTGGCCAAAGGGCGTGCCCAGGAGCCACGACCACAAGCCCCGAGGTGAGGCCCAGCAGGCATGGCCTCGGTCTCTGCTCCTGGGGGACAGAGAGCCCAGCTCTCCAGAAACCCACCATCCCTGGGTTCCAGAAGTGCATGGCGGCCTTGGATGCTGCTGGGAGCTGTCGCCAAGGGACCCGGCGTTGCCCAGCAGTGAGAGCCAACAGGAAAAGCACTCACCGCCCACAGAACCTGTGTGTCAAATGCAGAGCCACCAAGCGTGTCATCGGGAAGTCGTGTCTGAGTGCCAGCCAAGAAGGATGGGGCAGGCACATCTCCAGGCCCCTTCAGCCACAGGGGGAGCTCCCTCCTGGGACCAACTGGACACTCGGCTGCCATCTCAGGCTGGCGCCTGCCACCACTGAGCCACCAGAGCCCAGTACGGGGCTACCTGACACGGTCACTGAAGAAAAGGGGCTTGTCAGCCTGCACCTGCACAGCGTGGCCCCAGTTCTCTCCTCCCTGTCCCAACCCAGATCACAGCTGCGAGGTGGAGGGTGGGAGGGGAGGGGAAGAGAGGGGAGGCGCTGCACCCATGTGCAGAGAGAGGTCACCCCAGCCTCAGGCAAGGTAGCTGCCCCCGCCACCGCCACACACACACTGGGAAGGAGAGGGAGTGGGGTGGGGGCAGGACTGAACCACTGAGTGGGGACCTTGGAGGTGGGAGAGCACCCTGGGGCCCAGGCCTGGGTGGGGACTTACACGGCCCTGGCAGTGAATGTGCTGCTGTGATGACAAAGAGCTTCCTGCCCGTGTGTCCAGGGCTGCACAACCAGCTGGGGCTGCCAGCAGTGCTGCACTCCTCCGCAGAGGGCAGAGGGCAGAAGGCACACACCGTGGGCACTGTGGGTCACACTGGGGCTCTGTCACATATTCCTTCTTTCTCTGGCCTTCTGTGTGTTTTGCTTGCAACCATTTAAAGATGAAGAGCCACCCTCTGCCCTTGCAAACACAGGCCCTGTCTGTCCTGGCCCCGGGGCTGGAACTCACCACCCCAGCTTACACAAAGGACACATTCCTGAGGAGCCTGTGTGGGACCAGGAGTCCCCGACCCAGGTTCAGCAGCAAGGACACTCCTCGGAGCCTTCTCATTCGCCATGAACAGGAACCACTTACGCCCTAGTGGGTATCATCCTGTCCTGCGTTGTTCCTGGGTTTACCTGTGTGACCCATAACACTACAGCAGAGGGGAGGGAGTGTGCCTTAGAGATGAAGTTATTTGAAAAAACATTGCAGCTCCGATCTTGGGGCTGCTCTGTCTCTCTCAGATCGCTGGCTCTGGGGAAGCCCTGCCCTGAGCAGCCCTATGGAGAGGCCTGGTGGGGAGGCCTGAGGCTCCTGCCACAGGCAAGTGAGCGATCTTGGAAAGCAGAGCCCCCCACCTCCACCCCCAGGCAGACCCAATGGCCGTGGCCCCAACTGACGCCTGGACTGCAGCCTGTGAGAGACCCCGAGCAGGAATCCCTCAGCCAAGCCTTCTAGGATCCTGATTTTCAGACACTTGGGAGACCACAAAGTGCTAGCTGCGTTAAGGTACCACATTTGGGGTAATTTCTTACCCAGCAATAGGTGACTACTACACGATGATTTTAAATGGAGGCCACTCTAAGTCAGTCTGAAGCAAACAAACCGATGAGAAACCCCAGAAGCCATTAGGAAAAGCCTGGAAAGTCTGATGACATAAAAACTGAAATCATCTGCCCGACCAAACCACAAAGTCAAGAGACAAGTGACAAAGCGGGGAAAAAACAGTAGCGAGATGTGACTCAGGGCTCCTATCATTAGAGTAGAGAGAGCTTGAAGCAGTCAGGGACCAGTTGGAAAAGCCAATGACCCAACAGGAAAAGGGGGTGGAAGAGGGGAAGGCGGGAAATGAAAGCCAAAGGCTCCTGCGCCACCTGAGTCCACAGGCAGAGCATGCTGGGCTGCCGAGGTCCCAGAGCTGCTCATTCCGGGCACAAATGGTGGCGGGTGACTGGCACTGCATTTCCTCTGCCGCTCCAACTAGACGGCAGGCCATCCTGGAGCCGAACAAAGACTATCCACCGCAAAGACTGGCCAAAGCGGTGGGTGGTGGTGTTGGGTGTTGAGCAGGTCTGTCCGGGCAGCATCACCCAGGAGCTGGGAGACCCTATAGGTGAGGAACCTTTGGCAGGAAAGGCGACAGCTTCCCCCCAGCTGGAGGGCGGGCCACACCCACAGCCCAGACAACTGTCAGGGCACTTCCTGGGCAGACAAGCCCCTTTCTGGTCTCCACGCTCCCCCCAGTCGGCTTGGTCTCGGTCTCAGGGCCCAGGTTCCTTTCCCATCCCCGAGCTCGGCATTCGGGTCTTTCTCCTCTGCCTCGTCAGAGTCCTTTCCATCCCCACGCCCAGACACAAATCTGATCTCCGCCCCCTCTCCTCCTTGTCCAGATGTTATCAGCCCCAGTCTGGAACCTGCTGAGCACGTGTACAAACATGACACCTTATCTTGCCTGGACTGAGGATGGCATCCTGCAGTGCCCCCAGGCAGGGAAGGGCGACCATTACTCAATGGGAAACTCCTGATCTCGCAAGAGCTAGCACCCTCCTGGCACTTCCCAGGCCCACAGGGACCCTGCAAAGGAGCCAGCCCTGGGTAGGGCAGGGGGCACACACACAGCACTCTAGGCCTCTAGAGCAGTGCTTCTCACAGTGGGGGTCCCCAGACCAGCAGCAGCAGCAAGCAGCAGCAGCAGCAGCAGCAGCAAGCAGCAGCAGCAGCAGCAGCAGCAGCAGCAGCAGCAGCAGCAGCAGCAGCAGCAGCAGCAGCAGCAGCACTTCCCAGGGCTTGAAGAAGCCTTCCAGGTGTTCCCACGCACCTCCCAGCGTGAGAACCACCAGGACGGATGGTTCCTGATCGTGCCCACTTCTCGAGAAGCCACGAGCTTTCTCTGCGGGGTTCACCTTGACCTCCCCAGGTGAGAGGCAGGCAGGCAGAGAGGCAGGCACTGATGGCTGATGGCTGCAACCACAGGTTGTCCTGGAGAACAGGCGTGCTTGGGCAGGATTCCCTCCCAGCAAGCCACACCTGTCAAGTGACATGGGGAAGACTTTGTTACTTCTTGCCGACCTCACGACCCTACCTCCAGAAGCCTGGACAGACACCTCTGGCAGATACCATGGCTCCGGGTACTGGCCCCAGCTCTGCCCACCTCTCCCTGGATACTAGCTTGTGTGTGTATGTGTGCGTGGAGGAGGGAGGATCCATGCTTCACAGAGCCCGTCCCAGTCACACTCAGGGGCGCTGGAACACAGTGGGCCGGGCAAGGGTGTGTGTGGGTCGGAGAGAGTGCTACATTCTGAGCTCTGGGAGGATGGAAGCTCCAAGAAGTGCGGAGTAAGGCCGCCCTCAGAGGCAAGGACTTGCGGGGGGGGGGGGGGGGGGAGCCGGAGACCGTGCCCTTTGCCATCTGCCCTCCCTCCCCACTCACCAGGCCCCTGGGGACCCCAATACACAATCCCCGGCCACCTAGAGGGCCAGACACCCTCGGGACAGTGGTGGGAGTCCTGCCAGGAGCGGCGGGAGGGGCGCCCTCAGGTCTCCCGGGGCCTGGACTCTGAGGAGGCTTCTCTTCCGCCTCTCCCCCGGAGAGAGCGTAGACCCCCGGGGTCTCGGGGAACCGGGACTCTGGCCCGGCCCAGGACTCAGAGGAGCCGAGGGCGGAGTCCAAAGCCCCAGGGCGCTGACGAGCAGGCCCGGGCGTCGTCCTGCCGCGTCGTGCCCCGCCCCGTCGTGCCCCGCCCGGACCGCCCCCGCGTCTATCTCCTCACCTCCCTTCAGCGCACCCACCGGAAGCCACGGAGCACCGCCTTCCTGCCCACCCCTTCTGGCTAGATCCGCCAATGACTAAGCTCGAGTCGTGACTAGACCCGCCTCCAGGCGACCGAGGTAACTCGGCCCCGTGGCGTGACGGGCCCCTCTTCTGCCCAATCAAAACAAGCCGCCCGCGTGCGCGCCCCTCTCGGCTCCGCCCTCGCGCGCTTTCTTCCTCCGCGGTGGGGCCCAGCCGGCTGTGAGCTGGCAGACGTCCCGCGCGCCCCGAGAGTCTGGACTCTCGGTGCGGAATCGCGCGAGTCGTCCGGCAGGCGCAGCTTGCGTGCTTTTGCTGTGAACTTGCATTCTGAAGGAACTAAGTCCCAGGGGCCGCAGCCCCTGCCGCCGCTCCCCCAACGTGGGCATGTTGCATAGCTAGTGCGACCGCACCCCGGGGAATGCCTTTGGTGCCGTCTGACGGCTGCTCCGGGTTTTATCCGTGTGTGTGTGTCACGCACGCGCGTGACCCCCACTGACATCAGTGTCCAGTGTGTGTCCTCCCAAGTATCCCTCCCGTGGACCTTTCATAGCCTCAGCCTCCTCCCTCCTCCCAACCGTGGCAACCAGAATTCTGTTCTCATCTCTGTAATTTTGTCATTTGAAGACCGTGACGTAAATGGAATCGGGCAGTGTGTAACCTGGGGTGGGCCGTTTTTTCCACTCACATGATGCCCTGGAGAGCCAGGCAAATCGTCGCACGTTTCAACAATAGTTAAGTTAGTTCTTCCTTTGTATTGCAGCTCTAGTCCTTGGCGGGGATCAGCCACGGTTGGTTCAAGCGTTCACCCACTGAAGAACGTATTGCTTGTTCCCACTTTTAGGCTTCTACAAAGGAATCTGCTGAGAACATTCGTGTACAGGTTTTCCCGTCGTCGTTACGTTTCCATTTCTTTGGCATAAACGGCCACCAGTGCAATTGCTGGGTCCTACGGAGGTGGATGTGTAGCTTTAAAAGAAACTGCCAAACTGCCTTCCACTGGGGCTGTATCATTTTCCATGACCACCCTCGCATATTGTTTAAGCACATAATTGAACATTGTTACAAAACATTATTTTAAGCAAGAGTGTTAATAGTTTTGTTTCTCTCTTCTAAACTGTATTCTTCTATGCAATCACCAACACAGTTATTCACACCGTTTAAAACACACACACACACACACACACACACCCTGGACACTTGATGGTGATTTTCTTTTAATTAGCAACAATATATCTTGGAAATTCTTCCATGTCAGGACACAAACGTCCAGCTCATTTCTTCTCTCTGGCCACATGGTATCTGATAGAATACGTGTCCTATAATTTACCTAATGGATCCCCAGTTGAGGTACCTGTACCTTTTCTTCTCCTTCTTTTTGCTATTCATGTTAATGCTGCAACTCCCAACTCTGAGCTTGCGTCAATCTCCCTCTAGGATAATTCCCTCTAAGTGGAACTGCCAGGTCAAAACCTGGGGGCATTTAAACTTTTAATAGACACTATGTAATTGCTTCCCCCCAAGACCCTACTTGGTCATACACTAGGGCTGTTAGTCCTTTGTTCCGTATGTTGTAAATTCTTTCCCTCAGTCTGTCTCTTGTCTTGAGAGACTAGGCTTGCTGGTCTGGGCTGTCAAGAAGCTAGACAGACATTTTTATATGACCAAATTTATTGAATTCTCAATTGGTGTTTTCTGGGTTATGTATCTTGGGCACAAAGCCCTCCTCCCAAGTGTGAGGAGAGTGATGAGACTCGGGGCAGAATTTCTGAGTCCCCATAGCCAATTCCTTGTCTGTTTTTTTTTTTTGGGGGGGGGCTAATTATTTTTTAAGTATTTTTTTTTTAAATGGAGGTACTGGGGAATGAACCCAGAACGTCATGCACGCTAAGCATGCACTCTTCCACCGAGCTATACCCCACTCACCGTCAATTCCTTGCGGACCCAGGCTGGTAGGTCGGCCTGCGGCCAAATCACTCTGTGTGTGTTGGAGGAGCGGGGTGCTGCTACCTTGGCTGGGACTGGGAGCAGTGCCTCTCAGACATCCAGCCCCTGCCTTCCAGGGATGCCAGTCCAGTTTGGGAGAAAGACAAGGAAATGTGTAACGAGAAGAGCCTAGTTATATTATTTCAGTGCAGGGACACGAGGGAGATCCATGAGGAAACAGCCTTGAAAACGGTGGGGGGAGGGGCTGGGTTTCCGAGGCGCTCGGAGTTAATGGGCCTCAGAAGGTGAGACAGCAGAACCGAGAATCCACCTAAAACCAGTGCTCTCGAAGGGTCACCTGCACGGTGGAAAGGAAGAACAGGCATATGAAAAGAAGTGGGTCCATCCCAGCCTGGGTCTGAGTGAGCAGGAGGAGAACCCCGCCCCCACGTCATCCTTAAGCAGGGGCTACCTCCTGGGGCCCGCCGCGGGCAGAAAGGCTTCAGCGAGCCAACCGCTGGCTGCCAGAGGAACTGCCCCCCCCCCCCACTCCCCGCGCCCCCATTGTGCTGCTACTGCTGGGCTCCTGGGAGCAAACCCTGCCCGGGAGAGGACTCCTCACCCCAGGCGTCCCGTTCAGGACTCCCGGAGGCCCAGCTGAAGGCGGGTCCGCAATCTCTAACTGAAGCCACCGCCTGCCTTCACGGAAAATCAGCAGGTCTGTCAAAGAGAGGGCTGGCCCTGTCAACGACCCGCTCCCCAGGCCTTAACTGTCAGAGGCCAGATGACATCATTTTTGGCAATGGCTGCGAGGGTTTGCTATGTGCCTGGGCTCAGCCATCCCACCCTCTCCACAGCACTACAAGGTTGGTAGGATGCTGTCCTCACTCTCTGGATGAGGAAATGAGGACCACATGACACACAAGGGTTAGGTAGCTTGTTCTGAATCGCTAGCTAGCAAGTGGCTGAGGCCAGGTGTGGATCGAGGACTCTGGGCTCTAAGCCTGACCACCCCCCCCCCCTTTGTGGGCTACGCTCTACAGCCTGGCTCCCTTGTCACTGGGAGATTCCCGGGGCCTGCCGGGGGTACATCAGCTTGTCCTGAAGGCGGCAGAGGTGAGCCCAGGTGAATATCCCCCAGGCCTTGGGTCAGCACGTAAGGAAGGGAGGAGGGTGAGAAAGAGAAACACCTCCTACTCTTGTGCTTAATCGGGGACTTTGAAACACCGACTGACATCACCTTTGCATTCTCCTGAGATCAGAGAGCAGTTCTCATGGATATTTACAAATCGTTTGCATTAGTGATATAAAGCTACTCTGCAGTAGCCCCCAGAGACACAAAAAGATACAGAAGAGGGAATCACAAAGATAAGAGTAAAGTGAAAAGATTTGAAAAAGAAAAAGCATTTTAGAAGTTAAAAAAAGAAAGCACAGTCATGGAATAAAAACCTCAAGAAATTAATTAAACCACAAGTAGATGCCACTGAAGAAGGAGTTAGTGACCTGGAAGACGGTGCCTCAGAAATCACCTCCTGCCCTGGTCCCCCTGGTAGCTGATGATGTTGCTCCCTCCTTCCCTGAGAGATTGCAGCAGCCCCTCCTCAGAGATCCGGGGCTCTGGATGTTCAACGCCCCTCATGCTGGCTTCTAGCCTTCCAGTGACATCAACCCCTTCCCTTCTGCCCCTTGCTCCAGGGGTGGCAGCTTCTTCCTGTACTGTCCCTGTTCCTTCAGCCCTCCGCTCCCTGAGTGACCAAGTGGGGCTCGAGGCACCCATGACCTGCAGGGGCCTCACAGTTCGCCAGGGTCTCACCTGCAGTTGACTGGGATGAAGAGTCCACTGCAGCAAGTACCTGGGGAGCTGGAGTGGCTGCCGCCCTGGACGGTCAGGAAGGTCACGATGGCTATCAGGACTGCAGTATGGGATGACTCTTGAGTGTACCTGGGAGTGTACAGAGGAACAGATGACAAGGTCAGATCCCTTACAAGTCACACTATGACAGCCAGAGAACTTCCATGCAGCCCTACAAAACTCTCGTACTCCCTGTACCTGCAGGGCTGAAGGTGCTGAAAAGGAAACACAGCATTTCATTGTGAGGGTTACAGAATCCCAAGGCCCGTTGAATTCCCAGCCTCTCCACATTTCTCATATGAAAGGTAGAGCAGTGGTTGGAGGACTGGGACCCTGAAACCTGGAACTGGGACAGCTGGTTGGCTGCAGTTGAAGCTGACAATTGGGAAGACCCCAGTCCCACTGAGCCTGTTTTGCCAGACGAAGTAGCCTGCCCTCCCTCCCTCGAGGACTGTGTCATTACCTCACCTGGGGCAGATGCCTTGCAAAGGGAGACCCGTCGTCCTCCAGACTCTCTGCATCCACACCCTGTTGCCATTAGACCCATAACTGGAATCCAATGACAGCATGATCATGGGGATAAGGGATACAGTAAGGCGGGGGGTATGTTTCATCTTGGCATGTATACCTTACACACCTTGGTTCCTGCTTGAATGTTCTGTAACTCCGCTGTTCTCAGTAAATAGGGAACAACACTAGGGATCATTTCAAGATTCTTGAGTTTCAGGCCATCCCTTTTCTTATCCTATGCATGGCCCAGCATGGCCTAATGCTCCAGTGGGGCTGTAGAAGGTACCTGTCTCCGTTTTCCGTGACAAGTATGGCCATACCTGGGCCAGCACGTCTATAGGGCGGCGAGCTATTGCTGGAGGACTCTGGTCCCAGATCCCATTTGCTTCGGAGGTCTGAGTCTGAAGAGGAACTCTGCTCTGTATCACCTTCCTTATTTTGAAGTCCAGGAAGACTTGGGCTGCATACCTCGGCCACCACCCTTATCTGCACCTCTAGCCATATCCACCCCCTCCTCCCCTTCTCACTCAACTCTGCCTGCCGCAGTTCTGTCTACCTCAGAGTCCCCTTCTCTCTGGCCATACCTCTTGCTCCCCACCACTGTCAGCCCACGGTCAGGAGCAGTGCCCTTATCCGAGTTGTTTCTGGGTTCCAAGGCCGCCGCAGGGCATTCTCCGCATGGGGGCTGGGCCCCTGGCAGAAGCCGGGCACCAGCTTCACGCCTATGGCGCTTGCCCCTCAGGGCGTGGCCCCACTGCCTGCTGTGGCTGTGGCGACGGTGATTGGCTGCTGCTCAATGAGTGACCGTATAAAACCCAATGACGTGGCACGAGCCACCGCCCAAGCGCGGATTGGCTGGCCCGGGGAGGGGCGAGCTCGGCGTGCACAGGGTTGGCCGGCGGGTGGGGCGCGGGCCAGCAAGAGGCAGTGTCAAATGGTGGGTAGAGGGCTTCCCAGTAGGGCCCAAGCATATCGGAGGGAGGTGCGAGCAGCCAGGGCTGCAGAGCAGAGGGCTGGCCAAAGAGCGGAAAGCGGGGGACGCTCACCGCCAAGCCCTGGGCTATCCCAGTGAGGCCGGGAAGGGGCTGGGGCGTGCTGAAGCCCGAGGCAGTGGCTAGGGAGTAGGAACCGGCCGGGAAGGCAGGGCGTCTCAGTGGGATTTATGTGGCACTTCTAAAATCCTGCTCACAGCCCTGTGAGGCAGATGCTGTCACATTCATCAGCACCATCATCTCCTTTGATAAATGAAACTGAAGCAAAAAGGGTGACTTAGTTTCCCTCTACAAAAACGAGTATCCGACGTGGATTATAGGCAGGCAGTAGGGGAACCCGAGTTCCTTCATGGGAGGGAATCAGATCAGCAAGGAGACATTCTCAAGGAGCCTTAGGGGCAAGGGTGCTGGGGCCCATGGCTCCGGAACAATTAAACAGAGATCCTTACGTGCCTGATCAGTTCCGAGTGTGATCGTCCCCTATCATCTTGGCTACTCTTCACTCAGGAGCTATAGGAAGGCCAAGCTGGCCACAGGGCCACCCCTATGTCTGCATGATCACGGCTCCTCTCCACCCTATTACTCTGTGGGGGCCCAGGTTCAGGCTTTTGGAATGGCAGTTTAATCATGGACCATATTTGTTGCTCCGTTTAGGCTGCCACAGTGCATTCCTGTGCAGTTTCTACTGTGGGTATCAGCAGATGGGCATTTTACACTTAAATATACAAGCAGCGGTGGTGCTAGTGCACAGCCATACATCCTGGCTTGTCTGTATTCATAATGGCTTTACCTTAAGAGTGCTTTAGAGCTTATAGCTCTTTCACGGTCACTGTCTCGTTCAATCATAAAATTGCTTAAGCACAAACACACACACTCAAAAGGGTAAACAGAATTATCACATGACCCAGCAATTCCACTCCTAGGTTTACATGCACCCAAGATAAGTGAAAATATAATCTACAAACTTGAATAGGAATGCTCATAGCATTATTCACAATGGACAGAAAGTGAAAACCCAGATGTCTACCAACTGACGAATGGATAAAATGTGGTCTATACATAGGATGGATTATTATGTGGCCATGAGAAAGAATCAAGTTCTGGAACAGGCTAGTGTGGATGAACCTCAAATGCAATTATGCTAAGTGAAAGCAGCCAGACACAAAAAGGCCACATGCTGTACTATTCCATTCATACAAACTGTCCAGAATATGCAAATCCCTAGAGACAGAAAACACATGAGTGGTCACCAGGGGCTGGGAAGCTGAATGGGAGTGACTACTGAGGGGTGCACATTTTCGTTTTGGGGTGATACAAATGTTCTAAAGTTGGCCATGGTGACAGCTATAAAACAATTCTTTTGAGTACACGAAAAACCACCAAACTATACACTTCCAATGGGTGTTGTATGGAGTGTGGGATGGCTAGTTAAGTGAGGGAAAATTTTTTTTGCTTATTTGCATTTTTTTCAATTTTCTACAATGACCCTATACCAACTGCTATTTTTACAGGAAAAATTCAACTGTTTGCTATTTTTAATATTTCTGTATCTTGATATATTTTTGTATTAATTATATTAACTTTATTTTACCAAAAAAATCAAAATCTTAAAGAAATAAGCACAGAAATAATCATGCTAATTTTACAGGCCAGGAAACCAGCTGAGTGATTTAAAACAGCAGGGACAGAATGAGTAGGTGCCAAGGAGGACTCAGGGCCAGGCTAGTTCTTCTGTCTCTACCACACATTCTAGGAAAAAAAAAAAACCTTTGATGACCAGTTAATGACACAGCAGATATATCTCGTAAATTTTAAAATGGTTTTTAAGCTCAGACTTATCTTTAATTTATCCGGCTGGCATTTTCTTCTTGTATTCCAGCCACATGATTCATGTGCTCAAAGCTGAAATAAGGAGTCGGCTCAGAGAAGCTTTTCAGGCCGACACTGTCCTCTAGTGGTCCATCTCCTGACCGGTACCCTTTCTAGGGTTTGTTGTTGGGGGACACAGCTCTCTCTCCTTCTGGTATAGACAGCAGCTCCTTTCTTATTTGGGACTTTATCAAGGAGAAACCAAATCATACATACAAGGCACAAAGGAAACAAATCAGCTAGCTGGTTTTTAATTGCTTTATTATTAACATTAACATTAACTAGTATCCTTAGTAGATGACTATAATTGAGCTAACAGTTTGTGCTTTGGTCCCTGAGCAAACGAGACATTTCTGAGATCTAACAAAAGAGTGCAGTGCAGAGACTAGAACTAGTTGTGTGCTCTCTCCACAGAATAGTCACCACAAGCAGCACAAGACATCCTAACAGCTGGCATTGCTGCTCCACAGCCTCTGCATTGTGGAGAGGAGATGAAGGCAAACACTGGAGGAGGTTCCTGGGCAACTGCAGTCACACAGTACCTGGGACGCTGCAGGTAGGAGGGCAGCGTAGGAACTCATGAGCTGGGACAGCAGTGTGCAGCATGGGGCTATGGCGCCGTAAACCCTGGGCAGCTGCAGTCTATGATTCAATTCACGGGTTCTTCTACTTTTGAGGAAAATACACATATTGAAGAAACTGCTACCTTATGTAGGTCCCTAGTCCAGTCATCTGTAGTTTCATCAGAAAACTTATTATTAGGTAGTTGTTTTGTTAGCTATTCTGTCACTTAAAACCTTACCTTATAAACCTACTTTAATGATTTACAGGTGAGAGTTACAGTTGTATAGGCAGTTATGGCTTAACAGGAAAATAGTTAACTTGCTTTGCTTTTAAAAAGAGTAAAGCACAACAGTACAGATTTAAGTAATGGTTTGGCAACAAGCATCAATGTAAGGTAAAGAGGCCAGTCTTTTAAGACCAAGGCCAACAGCTATTTTAATTCATTAACATACATTTCACAGCCACTATGATGTGTCTGGCACTGATTCCAAACATATCCAGCAGCTCACTTGGCTTCCCACTCTGAGGCACTCCTGGTACTGCCAACTGATGGACCAGGATGTCAGGCTCCATGGAGACAGCTGCAGAGACGGCCTCCCCGATGCCACCTGGAGAAGCAAGGGACATTAGCTCTGTTACCGAAGTGGCTGGTCAGCCTTCAAACCCCATCGTACAGAGGCCTTTGAATTTGTGGTTCTCAGGGAAATATATTTTTCACTAGCCACTGATTCATGTGAACAGTCATCCCCTGACTGGTCAGAAGAGTTCTCATTGGAAACTGCAGGTCTCCAAATTGTTCCCAGCCCTACCTACAACAGGGCTCTCTCATCTGGGGCTCCATGGATGCAGGAGTCTGTGGAGCTCAGATTCTCAAAGCTGTCAGGAACCAAAGAATTGTACAGAAGAGAGCTAGCGGCAGGCCCAAGGCTGGCAGCTTGGGAAGGGCTGGCTGGTGAAGTTGGCCTCATGGTGGTGCCCAGGCTGCAGGCTGGTGTGAGTCCCCTATGCTGACATGACATGTTCCCGACTGATCAGGATGGTCCCCGGGCCTGGACCAGTCACACAACAGAGCGCATGCCTGGTCGTGATTGGCCCTCAATGAAACCCGGGGCGCCCAGTCTCTGGGTTCCCTTGGAGGCCAAGGGATGCATCTGCCGCTGCTGGAGAAGGGAGAGTGCTCAGGGGGTCCCTCAACGGAGGGAGACAGGGAGCCAAGGCATGGGGCTCTCCACCCCAGACCCATGTCCTCTGTCCTTGGGCGTCCTGGTATGTGCTTTTCTGTGGATCATGGGTGTGCCGCTGGGGCCCCTAACATGCAAACACATGAAGCTCCCCATCCTCTCATCTGCCCCACCTGACCGTCCTTGGTCAAACACTGCCCAGCCCCCTCTCCCTGGCCACACATTTTCTGCATTTGCTGTGTTCTCTGCTTGCAAGGCACTATTCCCATCTTTTGGTGAGGGGCAAACTATTAATAATCATTGAAAACTCTAGAGCAACTGTGAAGCTTCTTACAACTCCTCCCCGCACCATGCCAAATTAGACACTCCTCTGTGCTGCCGGAGCCACCCGGGGACCAGGCACTGCACACTATGCTGAGGACACACAAATGAGGATGGGCACAGCCCCAGGCTTGGAGAGCCAGCATAGGTGGGCAACAGACCATACACCCATACGCTTTCAAAGAGCAAGCAATACCGGTTGTTGGGTGACTGGTTGGCTGGAGGTGCTGCCCAGGAGTGTGGCACACCTCTAATGAGGGAAAACGAAAACACATCCCACCAAAGAGGACTTTCAAAATGATTCCCAAGGGCCACACACACCTTCAGGGTAGTGGTCCTCCACTGTAATAATCCGGCCGCCTGTGGCTTTTGCATTGGAGATGATGGTGGCAGCATCCAGGGGTTTAACAGTAAACAGGTCGATGACGCGGACAGAAATATCTGGAGAACAGCAATAACAGCATGCCGTATGAAGCAGACTTAGAATAAAAAAAACCAGATGGGGCACACAGGCAGCCCAAGCTACCTCTCCCCAGCTTGAACTTCAACATTCAGCAACAACCAACTGACCTTGCTCGGAAAGATCATCGGCGGCTGCTAGAGCTTCATGCAAAGTAACACCAGCTCCGATAACTGTGATCTTGTCGTTGGCACTGTGGCGAATGACCTGGTATTACACCCACAAGACAAAAATGCTGTGGTTACCACACACAGAGCATATCTCTTAAGTGGAGGACACTCTGCTACACTGCTCTTCCCCATCCCATTCATTTCACTCCTGAATAATTCACTATAAAAAAGGCTAAATCAGCACACTGACAAAAACATACTCTTTCTTTTAAAAAATTTTATCTATTATTTTGGAGGGGGAGGTCATTCGGATTATTTATTTATTTACTATTAGTTTTTTCTTAATGGAGGCAGTGGGGATTGAACCCAGGACCTCGTGCATGCTACTAAGTATGTGCTCTACCACTGAGCTATACCCTCTCCCCACCAGACATACTCATTTTAATAAGCCCACTTCATGTATGTTTAACAAATTCATCTACCTTTCCTTATGATACCAAATTACTAAGTTTTTTTACAATACATATGGCAAAATGACCCTTCAGCAAAGAAAGTGGATTTCCAATTGGGATGTGAAAGGCAGAGGACCAGAAGTAAGTCATACAGCCCACTGGCCCCAGAGCACGGACTCACAACCACCAAAAGGCCTGAAAAGGCACTATCTCTGGACTGCCTGGACATCTTCCTGGGGCACACATACAGACTGGACTCTGATGATGAACATGTTAATGGGGACCATTTGGGAGGTGCTCTGTGTCAAGCACCTTGAATGCCCAAGTGCCCTGTAAGGCCCGTGCATTAGTGGGCCCATTCTGCGGCTGAGGAAAGCAAACCTCAGAGCAGAAGGAACCTGCCCAGGGTAGGGCTGAGACCAGCAGCTGGGTCCATCTGATGTCAAAGCCCATGCTCCCAACCTCTTGCTATTCTATAAATAAACAGGGGTCTCTGGCCTTTTTTCTTAGTTTTGTTTCCTCCAAAGTCACCTAACCAAAGGCACCTGGAATTAGCCTGCATTCCATCCCTCTGTATAGGTTTCCCTGTAGCTTAAGAACCATTGCTGACTACAAATATTTAGAGCTTCTAAACCAAATCCCATTGTCTTGAGAATGCCCTAGCCTCTTCATACATCTATATACATACAGTCATATATGTATTCACATATGCACACATATACACATACTCACCCCCATGTCCCCCTTTGCAACCCCAGCCCTTAAATTATGCATGCCATGCATATTATCATGCACATTTTAACTCACATCACGAAATTTACTTCATTTTGTCAGGACAGGACAAATATCAGGGAGAAAAAAAAGATGAGAGATATGAGAAAGCTCTGCAAACCATTTGACTGTCACCACGACACCCTCCCTGCCGCTCCCAGAGGCAAACATATGTCCTTGAGTTTATATGTGGGAGTCCAGGGAACAACAGACCCTCTAGTTAATTAACACTGAAGCTGAACATCGCAGCATTCCCATTCAGCGGGAGGGACATACCTGCTCTACTGCAGCACTGAAGCCACCCCGCACTCATTCATTCATTCTGAGCACCAGCCACTGTGAATTCTGCAGCAGTCTAGCCCTTACCAATCAACTCGCAAGTCATCTGCTGCTCATTCAAGAGCGGCTATCAGTCTTTCACATATTTAAGGAGAGTATTAATGACATTCTAAAAGGCTTATAAGATAAAGGCAGGACATAAAACATTCCTATGTAGTATGACTGCAGTGATGTGAAACATACACATGTGCCTAGAAAAAGCCAGGGAGAAAAGGGGCCAAAACGTCTATAAGCCCTGCTTTCTAGGTGGGGGGCAGAGTCACTTATCTTCTCCACAGATGCTGCTAGTTTTCCACGCACACAGCTCCGATGGGCAGGCACACACGCACACAGAGGCCAGGTCGCTGCCTGGCCTTGACTCCTGGTCTTACTGCTCACTAACTGTGAACCCTGAGCAAGCTGCTCATCTTCTCTGATCCTCATCTACAAAACAGGGCTGCTAATAGTCTGTGCTTCTAGAGCTTTCTCAAGAACAAAGGAGACAAGCAGTGCCTCGCGATGCCAGCCTTCATCATGAGGTCTGTGGGCGAAGCCACATCCCATGTACAAAACCAACCTGAGGGTCACACAATGGCCAGAGGCAAGATGGTCATGTTATATTCCTGGCATTGGACCTGCAAAACCTGAACCCAACAGATCTACTATTCGTTTGAAGTGGGTTCTCCTATTTTGTTTAACTTGAGGCGGTAATAAGGTACAGCCAAGCAACTCAAGTGCCTTCCAGTTTATTACTTTTCTTTACGAATTCAACAAAGAGAGACTCCTTTCAAAAGGAGAACAGTTCAGGCTGATACTAGCACAATGTTCTTGCTGAGGAAAAGCAGTCTAAGGTCATGATTAAAAAAAAAAAACTAGAGCAAAGAAAGAATGAAGCCTCAATTGAAGAGGTACCTAGTGCCAGCTTAAACCAATACTACATGAAACTGGAGAATTTAAGGCCTTACCTTGGCTTGTCCAATCGCAAAGCTTTCTTGTGGGGCGTAAATAACTGCAGTTTCTGGACGACTGGTCCGAATGTAGCACATCCCCTAGGGCATAAATGAACACCAGAGCCACAGTTTAGAAAATCAAACTAAATTTCCAAACTAATAAACCTTAAAAAAGAGGGGGGAGGAGGACTGAACAGTTCTTTTTAATCAAAACAAAACAGCACATTCTGGAGCGAGGGACAGCCTCTGAAACTACTGGCAAACAGGTCAGGTGTCACCTGATCAGGTTACTACTGAGCTCAGCAAAAGCCTACGAAGGATCCTGGTGGACGCCCTCAGTGATAAGCCTTCCATGCTGATGCTCACTGATTCAGAAACACTTTCTCAAATACACACTGGTCTGTTGTGTCTCCAAAGAACAAAAACTTGGGGAGGAGCACCGACTCAAGTTGAACAGAAAGCCCAAAACACAATGGTAAACAATTTTACCACTAGCTTATAATGCTTCATCCTTAGAAATAACCAGTAAACACTGGAATATAAAAATTACTATTTTCCCAATGAGAAGAGGTAATTACATTTTAAAATCGCCTTAAACACACAAACAGAAATATAAATGCATATTCAAGTGTCTAGAGTATTTGTTAATTTGTATACATATTTAAAGCATAGATTAGAAACTAATACATTAATTTAGAAGCATTGCTTCCTTTCATTGGTTTACATGTAATGAACCACTTCTATTCAGTATGTTTTTATTGAGGTAAAATTTACCTAAGTGGAGTGTTCCCTGAATTCTGACAAGTTATACATCATGTAACCATCTTCTGAGTTCAGACAGCATTTGCACCCACCCAGAAAGTTCCCTCATGCCTCTCTCCAGTCACTCTCCCTACTGGAGAAGCAACCTCTATTCTGATTTCCATTGCTACAATTTTCTTCACCTCTTTTGAACTTTTTACAAATGAAATCCTGCAGCACACGAGACATCTCTGTATATGCACAGGAAGAAAACAATTTCTAGGATATACTAAGTTAACGAGCAAGTACAGGATAATGCATACAGTGTGCGCCCACTTAGGTTTAAAAAAAATCAAAGAAACTCATGTGTCTAACGTGTTGGAAATGCTTAGAGTGGAACTCACATGACCCATCCTAACTGTGCCCATGGTTGCCTATGCAGGGGCATGGGTGGGTGCAGGGCTGGGTGGTGAGTCCAGTGGCCGTTAGTTGGAGTGGTTGGAAAGGTAAAGATTCTGTCCCCTAGCCTCCCTGCAGCTGGGTCCTGGATAGGAATTAAGTTGTGTCCAGCGGATGCCCCTGTGTGAGACTTCAGGAGGGGCAAGTAGGGCAGAAGCCATACTCTTGTCCTTCTAAGCTGTTTCTGAGGGTGGGCCAGGGCTGGAGACCCCATGGTTTGTCTGCAGTGGAGTCCCACTGGCAACTCTCCAGCTTTCTGGGTATCATGAGGTGGCAGCTGCACTGGGTAAGTCGAAGGTCAGCACCTGACAGCCCACTGCTGGAGCCCACTCCCACGGCCCTGCCGAGGGCTCCCAGTCTCAAAGCCCAGAGCACTTCCTCTCATCTTGAACCGAGCCCCGCCTAACATGGGTTAGTCAGGGGTTCAGGGTCCTTCTGCACTGTTGTGTTTTTTTTCACAATGTGAACGTGTTCATGTTCTATGTGCTTCATCACCTTTTTGGGGGTAATTTTTTTTTACAGGGAGCATTAAGCCTTTATTTCTTTGTTTTACAAATAAAGCTGGCTGTGTTGGAGGGGGTAATGGTTTTATCTTTAAAAGGAATCGTACAACCAAATTTCCAATAACAAATAACTATTACCTTTTTGTGGAGAAGAAATGGGAAAAATCAAACCATCAGTACAGCAAACTTGTGCCAGAGCCCAGAAACATTTTCCATCTGAACCAGTGCCCCCTTACAAATACCTTGGCTTTGGCCGCCAGGAAAACAGCATGCTCCGTTGAGATGGCGTCACTTGGATAGAAAACGGTGCAGTTTGGAATGGCTCGGAACATGGCCAGATCCTCCAGGGCCATCTGAGAGGGGCCATCTTCACCTGGGAGAGCAAAGCCATCGTCCAACAAAAACATGAGCAAGACCCAACTAGAAGCCTGCAGTCTGCGGGATAAGCAGGAGCGCTTATCGCCACGGGGGCCCCATGACCACTGCACAGCCCCACAGAACTGCCTCCATCTCCCTCGAGACATCATCACAACCTTCAGGGTTAGGCTGTCAATTGACATTTGAGGTCCACACACCAGAGGTCGCTTCTTGGCCCTGACCCTTGTCACTGGTGCTGCTGTCCAAGGTGACTCGATGCTCCTCTCCCTGAGCACTGGTGGCTGAGTCAGCCTCAGCAGGCCTCTCTGCCCCTGTCCTCTTCCCTTGGGAGGGTCGCCTCAGACTCTGTCTTCCCTTCTCTGCTCTTCTACCTTCTCCATGCAAAGATGGAGGTTTTCAGACTGAAGTGGTCTTACTCATTCCTCATGGCTATCACAGTAGCTGCACGTTATAGAACATAGCTTTGGGGCACCCTTAGGTGCTATTATACCAAAGAGAGCTCTAGTGTGTGTGTGGGAAACAAACTGCGGGACAAGAAAAGCCCCATGTACACCAGGGTGGCCCAGCTCTTCCAGCTAGGAAGGGGACCTAGAGCCACTCCTCCATTTAGCTGACTTTAAAACTTACTCTGCACAAAGGCAAAGACTCCAGACACCTGTCTAGGCCCTCTGCCCAGCCCAGCCCTGAAATGCTGTTGGCTCTTCTCTCTCCTCACTTGCTTCCCCCACACCTGGCCCAGCCAGAGACTCCTTAGCCAGTCTAGTTCTCCCAGGAAGTCCCTGAGATGATTCTGGAATGGGCACTTCCAGCCCTCCCCTCCCCTCTAGCATCCGAGCAGTGAATGTCAGCTGTCACCTCTACCTTGATGACCTGCCCCACCACAGGGTCCTCATTTTTATCATTCGTAAACACGACTCCCTGATGTGTCCCAGGCCAGAAACCATTGGGGCCTGGCATTTTGCTTTTCATGCAATTTTGGACTCCTCCATCTCTCAGCAACGTTGACTTCTTTTTTCAGGCTCTCTCAGATTCACCCAACTTTCTACCCACTGCCAGCACACACCTCCTCCTCCTTCTGGCTTCCCATTCCCCATCATTTCCACTGGGCCCATCCTGTGGTTATGACCCAAGAGCAGCATCTGCCTCAGCCTCACTCCCATGTGCTGGGCTCCTCAAGGTTTCCCACTCCCTTGGGCCGGGCCACTCCACCCAGGCACGGCTCCGCAGGCCGCACTTGTCACTTTGCTGTGCCCGTGCTGCTTGTCCCCATTTAGACTAAGGTGACTACACCAAGAGGAGAAAAGAGTTCTGTGACGCTGGGGTGGCCCAAGTCATACCTAGTCTGTGGCTCGACACATTAGAGACACTTGGGACAGATAATTCTCTCTCAATGACTGAAGAATGGGCACTTTACAGTAATACCAACAGATCAGTTCAAATATGAAAAAGAATGTGTATATATAATGTGTGTGTGTATATATATATATATAACTGAATCACTTTGCTGTACACCAGGAACTAACACAACATTCTAAATCAACTCTACTTCAATAATAAAAAAAAAAAAGATCAGCTCAGAAGTTACCCACAGTGTCTGGAACTTCTAAAACAATACAGCTTTTGTTTGTTTGTTTGTTTGTTTGTTTTGGTGGGGGGAGGTAATTCAACTTATTTATTTACCTATTTTTTGATGGAGGTACTGGGGATTGAACCCAGGACCTCATGTGTGCTAAGCACGTGTTCTACCACTGAGCTATACCCACCCCCTCAACACAATACAGCAAAAAGGATGTTACAATCAAACACTGTGGAATCCTAAGTACGTTGGTGATTCAACTACTCACATGCTAATCTTTTTCTGTAAAGCAGAAAAGCGATCAAGATGATGGCATTGAGAACTCATACCTACAGATACCCCACAGTGGGACCCAATGAGGTTGATGTTGCTTTGAGTCATGGCTCCTATCCGGATCTGGTGAAATGCTCGGGTCAGAAAGGCAGCAAAGGTGCTCACAAAAGCAATGGTCCGACCACGAGTGGCGCATCCCAGCGCCACGCTCACCTGCACCAGAAAGAAGGTGAATCAGAACACTCCTGGACTCTGTGCCGCTTCCCCTCCCCCAGTGCAGAATATGTGGTTCCCAGGATAACATATGCATGACCTGGAAAAACCCAAAGTCTCCCATGAACACTGCCAGAAAACAGAGGAAGAGGAACCGCAGTGCTGACCCTGCTCCTTCAAATCCAAGATGGGGAAGCTTGGGACACTCCAAGCCACCCGCAGGCCTCATGTTAGGCCTCCTTCCCATTCTTCTCTCCCCCAACCTTCTGTACCCCTTCTCTCCCTGCCCCTTCACATGCTTCCCCTTGGCACCTCCTGGGGAACAAGAACGTAATGGAACTGTTGACTCTTTACAAATAATTTCCCACAAACAACTTTAAATGAAAGACCACTGTGTGATTTTTGGCCTTTGGAAGGAATTCAAAGAATCAAACGATCATGCCACAACAAAACCCCTTCCGTTCCCATCACCTTACTTATGTGAATAAGGGCTCCTAACAGTCACAGCATTAAAACAGGAATAAATTTTGTTCCGAATATTGTCTCATTTGAGCTGTAAGTATATTTAACCATTGTTACACAAGCTAATAATTATAACCATAGCTCAATCCAGAAGAAAAAAACATATAATGCTCCAAGGCCTGTGGATATAGGAAAAATTTTTTTAAAAGTCAACATATGTATATATTTTTGTTGCAGAAAACAATAGAATTATCAACGAAAGGCTTTCATGCAAAAATATACATCGGGAAAATAGAATGGAAGTAAGAATTCAAGTAGAAAAAGATTTAATTTCTGACAAAGAGAGCCTTCAAGTACTTGGATGATCTGAGCACTAACGTGTCACAAATTTCAATATATGGGAAGTTATATCCTTTGCATCTACTTAAATCTGTGATGAATGATTTAGATGTTAACTTAAAACCAGGCAGAAGGGTATCTAATTGAGAAAAACACACAGAGCAGTTTGGAGAGCAAACACGTTTGAAGACAACTGATCTGTCCTCTGACCTACCTGGCACCCCCACACCCAGTCTAACAGGTACCCTGACCTTCCAGGGCCCAGACAGCACTCCTGTGTCCCCAAAGTCCATTCCTCCCCATCTTGTCCTTCTCAGAAAGCAACACCACTCCACACCCAGATGCTCTGACCTGCACCCAGTGCCAGCCTTGGTTCCTGCCCTGACACCTACCCCATGGCATCCTGCTGGCTCTCCTGCCAAGAAAGATTCTGGATGAATCCAATTCTCTTCAATCTCACAGCTACTGTCCTGGCCCAAGTCACCATCTCCTGTCACTCCCCTTCTTCCCCCAACAAGCTCTTCTCCACAATGGGGAGTCTTGTGCCTTTCCTGCTGCTCCCTAAGCACCTCACACTTGGGCATACCACAGAGCCAGCAGGGCCCCTGCTGGGGATGCCGTTCCCCCAGATCTACACGACTGACCCCTTGTCATTTAAGTCTCAGCTTATATGTCACCTCTTCTGAGAGCTCATCCCTGATCGGCTCTAGTCATGCTCATACCGTACCACCAGACTGACCACAGCACTGGATACTCCCTGCTCGCTGGCTGCTTCTTCACTAGTTTTCTTCCAGCTTCCAACACTCACAGGGCCAGGGATGCACTCTGAACACGAGTGGCTGGCAGGGGGCAGAGATGTGGCGAGCTGGCTGTGGACGTCCACATAAACGGGGCCCCCTGCTTGGCTCCAGTCAACTATTGGCAAGGGAATGCCATCCCACTGTTTCCAGATCTTCCCAGTCTTCAAGAGAATCCAGAAATTTGGATTCCATATAAAATCTCCTGACTTTTGAAAGGTGACAACTAATTTAAAAAACTAAATACTACTTGTTCCAAATAAAGTATCTTTGGTAGTCACATGAGATCTGCTGGCCCACAGGTTTCTGGCTGGTGCTGCTTCTGGCCTCTACTATGTGAAGACAGATGTGCACTGTCCCCTGCACTGGCCCAGAGCTTTAGAAGTCAGGGTGTTCACTTGCATGAACTCCTTTCTCTCTTGAGACAGGGGATGAGTGGGGATGTGTGCATGCATAACAGACTCCCTGCATTAATATCAATCTAGGAAGAGACAGAAGTACAGATAAGCAGAACAGCTTTACCTAAGGCTACAGCTCTACTGGAATTCTTGAGGCTGCAATTAGGGCAACATTTGACTATCTTGGCTATCTCAGGCCCCATGCTACAAGGGGGAGAGAGAAACCACAGTCCCTTGTAGCTCTCAACCTACTAGCCTCTGGGATGTTATAGGATTATCTGGTTGTGGACTGGGCAGGGCAGGAGGAGTGGGGCTACCCAGAGCTACTAGGGAGCTTGGGATGCTTCAGGCCTGGAGCCCTGAGGTCAGATGGCTGCAGCCCTCAGCCTGCTGCCCTCAGCCTATCTGGAGAGAGTGCCAGGCAGTCTACCATGCCCTTCCCAGCAGTCCTGGTAGCCACCCCTCAGACTCTGCCTGGCTACTACTTTCTACTTGTTTCCCAAGACTTTTTTCTCCAGTTCCTTTGCTTTTATAAATGGAAAGAAAAAATGTAACATGGGGCAGACCTTCTGTGTCTGGTGGGCCACCATTAGTCAGTGAGAAGACTCAAGAGGGATGCCCCCAGTACACGTACCATGTTTTGCTCAGCAATAAAACACTCGATGAAACGCTCAGGATGTTCCTTCCTGAATATCTCAGAGAAAGTGGAATTCCTGGTGTCACCATCCAGCACAATGACTCTATCATTTGCATGGCCCAGCTTAGCCAAAGCCAAACCACATGCTTTCCGAGTAGCCATCTGGAAATCAAACAGTAGAGTTTCTGAGAATGGATTTAGAGGGAAGGTGAAATTTTGGAGAATTATAAATTGTCATCTATTTGAGTGAAGAAAGCAAATTTGTGATTCACCAATAATCTCCTTTAGGTTCATGACTCCTTTAAGATTGCTAGTCAATCTTAAACACATACTTGGCTTACTGGGGTATCAATTTTCCCAAAATAAACTTATTCCTCTGTCTCATTCCTGTGGTGGATTAAAAATTTAAATTTCCCCAAATGCAAATGCCTCTGTGACTTTTTAATTATAAAACTGATCATACGCACTGCAAATATTAAAATGTAGAACTTTAGAATCATGATACAAATAATAAAACAAGATTTGGCATTTACTCAAAATGTTAAACAGAATTACCATATGACCCAGCAATTCTACTCCTAGGTATATACTCAAGAGAAAAATACATCTATAAAAAAGTTATATATAAATGTTCACTGCATTGACAACAGCCAAAAAGTAGAAACAACCCAAATGCTCCTCAACAGATGAATGGATAAATAAAATGTGGTATTATCCATAAACAACATGGATGAACCTCGAGAACATCAAGCTAAGTGAAATAAGCCATACACAAAAGTTTGCATATTATATGATCCCATTTATATGAAATGTCCCAATGGGCAAATCCAGAGACAGAAAGTAGACCAGCAGTTACTAGGGGCTGGCTGGGGATGTAGCATAACTGCTAATGGGCAGAAGGTTTCTCTTTGGGGTGATGGAAATGTTACAAGATTGAGTGTGGTGACGGTTGTGCAATTCTGTGAATATGCTCAAAACCATTGAACTGTATACTTCAAATGATAGATTATATAGGGAATTATATCTCATTAAAGCTGTTGTGAAAAAAACAAGGTTTACCTTTTCATTTATTTGTTTTAATTCATCTAAACACTCTTAAATATATTTTTTAAAACAGGCAATTCATGTAGACAAATACGAAAGTCAAGTTATGAAAGGTTATCGAGTGAAGAGGCCATCTTCCTCCTGCTCTCCTGCCTCCCAGCCGCCCAGTTCCTCTCCCCAGAGGTGAGTCAACAGCAGGTTTGTGTAGCAACCTTTCAGGAATGCCCTGCTCACAAACACCTGGCGAACACCTCATAGGTATGACGCAGGTAGGCTTCTTTTAGGGCTAGAGTTTCAGAAGCATCTTAATACAATCTTATATATTTATGTTTATTTTTAGTTATTTTAGTTTTAAGTGCCATTATAAAAGGGACAATCTCTCCATCTTATTAATATTAGAAAAGAATTAACCCTTATATATTAGCTTTGCTACAAGCTCTCTGGACTCTCTTTCTGACCATTTTCAGTTGATTCTCTCGGGTTTTCCAGACATACAACTCTATCACCTGCAGATGACAACAGGCCTACCCTTGCCTTGGCAGGACTGAGACTTTTGTTGTTAATGACCATAATTTTCCCCCCTCCTAATATTGATGAATGATCTGCATTACAAATTTGTATTTCACTGATTCATATACTGCTTTTAATGTACTAATGGAGTTAAGACTGGTGAATGTTTTATTTACAATTCTACATTAATATTCATAGCTGAGGCTGGTCTCTAGTTTTTTCCTTTGAGCTAGCTTGATAACATTTTGGCTTCATAAATGGCTTTCTCCATATTCAGGAAGGTTTGAAACAGCCTAGGAGTTACCTATTGCCAAAAATAAGTCACTCTTGTAACTTGGTGAGTCTGGCACTTTGGAGGTATAACTCTTGGAGTTTTCTCAAATTTTTCTATGGCTGTTGATCTACTTAAGTGTTTTGTGTCTTTTTCAGTCAATTTTGGTATTTTATGTATTCCTTAAAAAAGTCCATTTTTTAAACAAATTTTTATACCAATTAGCATAGTTTTCTCATCCCAGAACCTCGTGCATGCTAGGCACACACTCTACCACTGAGCTATATCCTCTCCTCAGATTTGTGTACTAATGTGACTTCATGTTAATTCATTAACTTTTTATGAACTAGCATGTTTCCTTAATTAATTTTTCCTAATCATAAAACATACACTTACTTGCACAGGTATTTCTGTGGGATAAATTCTTGTGAGTGCACTGCTAGCTTGAAGGGTGTGAACAGTTAAAAATGTTAACACATATTGCCCAAGAACTCTTAGTTAATATGTGCTTTTTTCCTTATTAATACCTTTCTTCTGCTTTTTAGCTTATCTTTTAAGCTCTCGAGTAGTCAATTAACTTTTTAACCCATATTATCAGGCTAAGAAAGCATAAACATAAGCAACACTCAAAATGTCCCCAAATAAACAAGGAAAACAAAGAAGGGTCAGAAAAATATTTCCTTCTTCCCAGGCTTGCCACCTTGTTTCCTTATGTTGTGAAGACCCCGCCTATTTTGGCTCTGTTGTAACATACCAGAAGGCAGGGTACAAAAATGATTGACAAAAAACAAAAAGGCTTTATGTTCAGGGTTTTGTGCCTGATTTGTTTCCTTTTTGAAGAATTGGTCTTTGATGAATTGGTGTGCTTCCTTGTGTAATCCAAGGAGTAAGTACAAAAGATTAGTCCAGCCACGCCCCCATCCTTAGAATAGGCACAGAATCATGGCAGTTTCATGAACAGTGGACTGTCAGACCACAAATCGAATTGAGGAAGCAAGCAAAAGCTACACAGCACTGGATGCTAATAAGTAGTGACTGATAAGAAAATTCAGACCTGAGTCAAGTTTGAAATCAAAGAATATCAGAAATAGCAAAAGAGAAGGCAAATCCATCTTTATCGCTTATAACCTTAAATGTCACACCATCCAGTAATTGGTTCATTTGTGGAGATTGGAGTAAACAGAGTCCTCTGTATTCAGAAAAAGCAGAGAAAATAGCAGTTTGCCTACCTTGTCACCAATGTTGTAAGCAGGTGGAGAGGTCATTTCTATATCTGTGATGTTGATTTGAGGCGAGTCTTCAATCGGGGGCTTTGGTTCAAGATTCCTGTTGGTCTGTATCTGGCTCTCAATTAGTTTGATAATTGCATCTGCTCTTTCTTTTGGCATTGGCTTTCCATGCCAATTTTCTGCATCCTCAACGCCTGTAACCAAATGAGTAAGACACTCATTCCATGAGTATTTAATGAGCACCTGTTAGGTCATCTGAAAGACATCCTGATGGAAAAGATGCCAGTCAAGGAGTCAAAACCTAGCACAGGGAGCCTGAGATAGCACTGCAGGCCCAGGAGACAGCCTGGACAAAGGCTAGAGGCCCTTGAGGGGGGCCACTGGCCCATATGCTGGTTAATGGAGGGGAAAGGGAGGGAGATGAGGCTAGAGAGACAGGCAGAGCAGACCATGGAGGATCCTGTGGGTATAATGAGTTTGAGTTTTGTCCAAAACAAGATGGGAAACCACAGAAGGGTTTAGTAGTTGGGGAGGTGACTGATGAGATCCAGGCTGTAGAAAGATCAACATGGCAGTCATGTGGAGGCTGGCTTGGGGAGACTGCAGTTAGGGAGGGAGAGATGACAGGGCTTGGGCAAGAGATGGAGAGGAGTGAACAGACCTGAGCTATACTTTAGGGGGCAGAATCAAGTAGAATTGATGGCTCACTGGGTATATGTGTAGGGGGCATATAAGGGAGAGATGGGGTCAAGGACATTACCCAGGTTTCTGCCAGGAGCAAATTGGTCAAGATGCCATTTACTGAACTGGGGGTACCAGAGTAAGACCATATCCTGGGGAGGATCATAGAATAGTTTTATTCTAAAATGTCAACATTAAAACACACCAGGAATCACACCCATTCCAACTATTTATACTTGAAATGAAGACTTCAGGTGTCAGCTTTGAAATCTGCAAGAAGTTAACACTTTCAAAACCCCTCCTTCCCCAACCCTCAGTTCCACAGCTACCTTTCCCAGAGGCACCACCTAACTAGTTGCCTGTGTGTTCTCCCAGATAGTGTGGGCACAAGCAAGCGTGTGCACGCGCATACACTTATTTACACATCTGCTTGTGCATACAGCGGCACCCTTTCTCACTCTGCATTCCTGTGGAGATTGCTCCCTGCCAGTCCTCTAACTGAGGGGCTATCCTCCTAGCCACTCCCTCATGCTCACCTGCTGGGGGTCTGGGCTTCTTCCCCTCTGACCCTAACCAGACCTGCTAACTTTAAGTATCAAGGAGAGCAAGAGCCTCCAGCACATAATACAGGCGTAATCATCATGCACTAAGTCAGGTGTCTACCCACCTAGCCTAAGTCTCCTTCCACCTCATCTGCTGTGCACAGATGTTTCTGACACCCCCAAGCAGAAAAGAAACACTTGCTCACTTGGAATGCCCCGGCCCTTGAAGGTCTTGGCAACTATAGCAGTGGGCTTGTTCTTCATTTGAGTTGCCTGCCAGAACACCTGACACAGTGCCTCCACATCACGGCCATCCACCACGAAAGTATTCCACCTGTCAACCGAGGAGCAGGCCAGGTTACAAGATGAAGGGGCGACGGGGCAGAAAGAAGGCGACACAAAACAGGAGTTACCCAAAGGCTTCGCAGCGATTCTGATAGACGTCTATGCAGTGCTCAAGGGGCAAGCCGCCACTGTGGCCCAGGCGATTCACGTCGAAGATGGCGACGAGGTTGTCCAGACTGTAGTGGGAAGCAAAGGCCAAGGCCTCCCAGACGGAACCTTCTGAGGACTCGCCATCTCTCATGAGGCAGAACACGCGGTAGCTGGGTCAAGCAAAGAGAGGTTATGACCCTGCTTGGGGCTCCTCTGGGCCACTTGAGCAAATATATTTCGTGGAGAGAAACAAAGAAAGAAACCGAAGCAGGCACTGCAGATCATCAGCGGGTGATCCTAAGACTATTTTCCCTGTCCACGCTATACAAACTCAACAGCAGAGGAAATGCAGCTTTAAAACCGTTGGCCTCATGAGATGGGCTGCACCCTTGGCTAGTTTTCTCATTCCAGCTGTAAAAGCTATTTCTAGGTTCTTCTGCCACTTCTCTGGGCTCAAAAACAGGGGATGGGGAGAAAGCAGCTCTCTTAAACACCCAAACGTTAACATTCTTGGTTAAGCTCCATTTTAAAGCACTGCTCACTTCTATTTCTGATCTTACAAATTTATTTACAATAATCATAACAATCAAAACATTCTACCTCAGGAGCATATGTTCTGTTGTAAATATTAAACTCCTCCGCAGCAGAAATGTGAAACTTTTATACCAATAAAACACAACCCAGACCCCACAAAAATGCTATAAATGAAGTTTAAAAAAAGGTGATTAACCACAGGATAGGTACTAACAGAAGCAATAATGAGAGATGGAAAATGGGAAATGGAGCAGGGCAGCTGCCCAAGCAGTGGAGGAAGAACAACGAAGTGCCTCCATAGGGGCCACCTGAGCTGGAACCTGGGACTGAGGGGCTCCAGACTCAGGCACACTGGGGGAATCGTGGGAGTAGAACGTGCATCCCATCGTGGCCAACCCCGAGTCCCCCGAGGAGCCCCCGACCTTACTCCTACATCAGCAGCACCTGGGCACATGACCCTGTAAGAAAGGTACTGATCTGTCTTCAAAAAGATGAAACCACTCTAAAAAAGAGAACTTTGATTATTAATATGTAAGGTCCCCAATGGAAAGGCAAACACACCATCTGTTCACTCTATAGTGAAGCTCACTGAGAGACAGGAAACAGGAAAATGTCTCTCCTAGAAAAGACCAGAGTCCTAATAAACCAGCTTCTATACTGCAGGCAGCACTTAGAACCCAACCAGAGATGCTAGCTCAGTTTCCAGAAACATGATTCCTTTACTGCTTGAACATTGGGTAACCTGAACTCTTAAAAAAAAATCACTGTCTTCCCAAACTAATAAGCAATAAATAAAGCCAAAATGCCTGGGTGGTGGGATGGGGATAGTTAAGTGGTTTTTGGGTAAGTGCCTTACCTCGCCTTGTCAAAGTACTTGCCAGTATATGCCATTCCACATGCGGCTCCCAGTCCTTGCCCAAGCCATCCGGTTGCCACATCAACAAATGACAGTCTCTGTAGGAGAAGGGACCAAATGAACCTAGGTGCACCTGCAGGACACGAGTTACAGGCCGACTCCCTAGTATCAGGCACCAAGCACAGGTTGCTCTTCAGAGCTGCCCCTCCCACACTGCAGGGTGAATTCCTCTTCACCACACCCACATGTGCCCCAAGTCTGAGATCATCATCACAAAGACAGGGGAGCCACACGTAATCAATGCAGTTGGTGAGGGCAGCTGGAGCTTTGAGAACACATAGATGAGGGAAGCTCTCCTAAACAGAGCCCAAAAGCAAAGCGGAAAAAAACATTAAGTATGAGCCTTGCCATCTTCACAAGGCCTTTTATCCAGCTACATACAAACCAGATGTTCAATGTTTTTGGAGAATATGGGCTCTTAAACAGAAACTAGAAACACTAAAGAAGATTTCAATTTCCCTGGTTTGTAAAACTCAAGTCAACTGAGATTTTAGAAGTAGTTACCTAGAAGTGACAATGCTAGAAATGACTCTCTTTCCATTACCACTCCACTTCTCCCCTGTAACCTGTTTGTATGCACAAGCTATCACTGTCCCATGGAGAGAGTGTGGCCTTCTGAAGGCCACAAGGAGATGCCAAAGGTCTGCTGCAATAAGGCTCCATTCCCAAGCTTCCAAAAACATCTCAAACTTGATCAATGCTTCTGCTGCCACTGTCTCGGCCTGGCTGCAAACATCTCTCGCCTCTGTCATTGCACTGCCCTTCCTGCTTCCCTCCATAGTCATTCTCGACACAGCCAGCAGGTGGAGCATGTTAAAACCTAAGCCCGCTCCTCAATCACTGCGGAGAACTGTCCAAGGTCTTGCATCTAATGCAAAGTAGAGCTCAAGTTCTTGCAGTGACCTGCCCATTCCGGGCCCCCATCACCTCTTACTCGCTCCTCCACTGCGCTGGGTGCCCTGGCCTCCTTGTTGCCCTTTGAATGCACTGGGCCTGCCTCAGGACTTTAAATTAACACATGCAGCTTCCTCTCCCCCGAGTGCTCAGTGCTTGTGCCTAAATAGGGACACAGCTCATCCCCTCCCTTACTCCTTCCAAGTCTCTGCTGAAACATCAACATCAAGGCTTTCCTGGACCATATCTTTCAACTAGTACCCCTACCCCTCCACTTCCCTTGGATCTAAGATGCTCAGCCCCATCTGACACACTAGCTATTTCTGAGTTTGTTTCTTAGCCCCTTTCTCCATTCAAGCAGAGATCAATGTGCTATCACTACCACGGATGGGTGAACGGTACTTGTTGGCCTCAGATCCCTCTCCTGCTTGCTCCAACCTACTGCTCTGCTCCTCCTGGGGCTCCTGATCTTCCAGAACTTTCTCCACCTGCTCTGTGCCCTCACAGACTCCTTCTCTGTTTTGCATCTCTAGCCCCACAGAGCTTTCCCACTGAAGTCTCTCCTGACAACAGCTCTAGCTTGGTCTTCCTCCCTGCAGCTCCTACTTTACTCCCTGTAACAAGCTCTGGTTCCCAGTTGCCTTGTGTGGTCTTGGACTGGGCCTGGGCTCTACAATCAGACAAATTCCACGTCTCCTCAGCTTTAAAGCAGGGGACGGATGAGTAATCCTACCTCCTCAAGGCTTCACTTTATGGGTATGATGATGATGAAATCTCCCCTCAGGCAGCAAGAGGCTGCAGGATTGACTGAGAAGATTGGTGGGGTGTCAGCAGTGTCTGACACGGTGGAAGCACCCCACATGGGTTCTCTTCTCTTCCCCAAGAACCCTTATGCTGTGGGGGAGACACTCACAACTGAGGGGGCGTGAGGCCAAGAATAAAGATGCATACAGGATGCCAAAAGCACCCAGAAAAGAAAGACATCTCTTCCAGATGGTATTTCTCATCTTTGTTCTGACACAAAGTGCTCTTAAAGAACAAGTGTACAGAAAGGCTTTTTGGTTACTTCCCAGGCCTGCTTGGTGAGAGAAAACAAAAGAGCTAATAAAACAAAAATAAAGGCCTGGGTGGTGGCTGGAGGGGCCAAATGCACCATGATGGCTCTAAGAAAACCCAAGCATCTCAGTCAGCAACACCACTAGGCCTCAGCAGTCGGTCTCCTAATGTAGTTGTCTGTACTAGACACTTACGCCCAGGGGCACGGGAGCGCCGATTAGGAAGACCCTGGCTCCTCTGCCTCTAGTGAGTCCATTTACTCCATCCCCAACCAGAGCAAAGACAGACTGTGCTCCTGTGTGTTTTCTCTTTCCTTTCAATTTTATCTGCTGCTTAAATCTGATGAACACACAAATTGTAGCAGCCCAATAGTGCCCAGCCTGCTACTGTAGGCCAGAAAGTGTCTTTAACCCTCTAAGGCCGATGATTCCAATTCTATGATAGGCATCTTCCCTTTTTTAAACTAGAGATCTAAACACTCATACTGTGTTTGTACACCCACACTTACTCTGTTTTCACTACAAAGGAAATTCAAGTTTACAGAAAAGCTATAAAAGTGGTACAATGAAGGTCCATATACTCTTTACCTAGATTCATCAACTATTACTAACGTTTCATCTCTCTTCCCCCTGCACACGTGTTTTATTTATCCTTTGCCAAACCTCACCTGATATTATGCTTTAGACACCAAGACAAGGGTCAGAGCTATGGCTCCAGGTATTTCAGCCATGCCCATACTCTGACTTTGACTTTAAACTACTTCCTGCTGCCCGGATCTGGGGTTTCTATTTGTACATGGTGTTCTACCAGTAGAGTTTTAAATGTTTTGCTCAAAACACAGTGAATTTTCAGATAGCATCAAAAAAGCTACATGTTCTTCTAGATCGACCTTACTTTCAACATTCCTTCTCTTTCCTGTCCCCCAATGTCATGAGATACCCCGGTACTATACCTAATCTAACGAGAAAGTCCGTACTGGTGTCAGGTTAGATCTGCTGAGAAACGGAAGAGAAAGCTGACAGGGGTAGGATGTCCCTCTAAAGCAAGCTCAATGTTCCTCGAGCTCGGCCAGTTGGATTCGCTAATGTTGTCCTCCTCTACCCAGGTGGCTGAGGGTGGGGCAGCATGGCCCTGCCAAGGGGGGCTTTAGTGCTAGGTGGGGTAAGGTGGGGCAGCACCAAAGGAAAAGAAGGGCTGCCAGTAGCCACAAGTCACCCTTCCCACCACTCGATCCTCACCTTTTAGATCTTTCGGAGGTGCCAAAGTCTGAATGTTTGTGTCCCCCAAAAATCCATTATGTTGAAAACCTAACGCCTAAGGTGATGATACTAGGAAGTGAGATCTCTGGGTGGTGATTAGGTCACTAGAGTGGAACCCTCAAGAGTGAGGTTAGTGCCTTTATAAAAGAGAGACCATTTCTCCTTCTGCCACATGAGAATACAGTGAGAAGTGTGCAAGCAGAAAGAGGACTCTCACCAGAACACGAACATACTGGTGCTTTGATCTTAAGACTTCTAGCCTCCAGAACTGTGATAAATAAATTTCTCTTATTTATAAGCCACCTAGTGTGTGGTATTTTATTCTATCAGTCTTAACAGATAAAGACATGAGACAAAGAAGGAACAACCAAAAGGATAAACAGACTCCTTTTCAGGCCCTGTTGCGCCACATGTTGACTTTTAAAATGAGTTAAAGGAGCGAGTGCCTGAGCAGGGCATGGGCTCCCATGCCAGCCTACCTTGGAGAGAATCAATCTGTCATTGTCTGGGTTCTCCGGATCCATCTGTTTATATCTCATGATGTGGAAGAACAGCACAGACATGATCTCAGCAGCACTGCTGCACGATGTGGGGTGGCTGAAAGACAGACACAGCACAGGTCATTTCTCACAGGCAAATGACTCACTAGGAACACAGCACATGGGAAGGCCTTTCAGCATATGGTCTCCTCAAACTGGAAGCAGCAATTATTCTCCCAGCCCTGGAAGAATCCAGCCAAGGGAAAGGGGTACTGGGCCACTGCTCCCCAAGCTCACAGCCTTTAAGAATGCTTTAACTCAGTACACTCACAACTTCTCTTCCTGCAGAGAGCAAGACCTCATAGATTAGCCCTTTTCTATCAACGGAGCACTAGGGTACTTGGGGAAGTTCACCTGGTGACTCTGTAAGCACTTCGGTGTTCTTCCACTTGTTTGAATTCATCTGTGATATCATTAATCAGAAAATCCACGAAGCAGAAATAAACCCACGTACGTATAGTAAACTAATATTTGATGAGGGAGCCGAGAATCCTCAATGCAGAAAAAAGTCTCTTCAACAAATGGTACAGGAAAAACTGGATAGTCACATGTTTAAAAATGACACTGGACCCCTATCTTACACCACTCACAGAAATTAACTTGAAATGGACTCAGACTCAAATGTAAGAGCAGAAACCATAAAATCCCTAGAAGAAAAACACAGGCACTAAAAGCTTCTCAATACAGGTCTTAGCAATGATTTTTTGAATTTCACACTAAAAACAAAAGCAAAAAAAGCAACAAAAAAAACCCCAAACAAACAATAAACAAGAGGGACTGCATCAAACTCTTTATGGCAAAGGAAACCATCAACAAAATGAAAAGGCAACCTACTGAATGGCAGAAAGTATTTGCAAATCACACATCTGATAAGATGTTAATATCCAAAATATATGACAACTCAGCCATAAAAAAGAATGAAATAATGCCATTTGCAGCAATAAAGATGGACCTAAAGATTATCATATTAAGTGAAGTAAGTCAGACAGAGAAAGAAAAATACCATATATCACTCATATGTGGAATCTTAAAAAAAAAAAAGGCAAATGAACTTACTTACAAAACAGAAACAGACTCACAAAGAAAACAAACTTATGGTTACCAGAAGGGAAAGAGGGTAGAGGGGATAAATTGGGAGTTTGAGATTTGCAGATACTATTATACATAAAATAGACAAACAAGTTTATACTGTATAGTGTGGGAACTAAATTCAGTATCTTAAATCTATAATGAAAAATATGAAAATGAATTATATGTATGTACATGTTATGACTGAACTATTATGCTGTACCCAGAAATTAACATTGTAAATTGACTATAATTCAATTAAAAAAAGAGTACAAACAAAAAAGCCCAAAAAAACCCCCAAAACCTCGTCTTTGCAAGTATCCCGTAAGTTGACGATTTGTTTAAAAGCTGTTAGCGATCCCTTAAGAAAATGCAAACCATTATTAATTTTGAAGGTGGAGGGAGCAAAATGAAAGTGTGAAAAAAAAAAGTCCAAAAACATGCAGGTCTTAATTGACGTTGCCTTTTCAATGTTACAGCCCAAACTGGATAATGAAATTTAAAAAGATAGATATCATGCAAAGTGTTTCATCTGATCAGGGTGAAAGTAGAAGTCCATAATAGAAGGAAAATGGTAAAATTCACACATTTGTGGGAATTAAATAACACACTCTTACAATACCTTTAATGAGGTGTAATCTGTAAAAATATTGAATCACTACGTTGTACACCTGAAACTAGTGTAATTCAACTATACTTCAATTCAAAAGCAAAAGAAAAAAGACCCACAACACACATAAATGAACAATGGATCAAAGAAGAAATTGCAAGAGAAATTGGAAAACATTTAGGGAGAAATGGAAACGAAAACACAAAATACCAAAATTTATAGGCTGCAGCAAAAGCAGTACCAAGAGGGAAATTTATAGCTGCAAGTGCTTGCAGTTGAAAGGAAAGATCTCAAATTTAAAAACTTAATTCCACAACTACGTTACTAGAAAAAGAACAACTAAACCCAAAGCTACAAGAATGCAAAAAAATAATAAATATTAGAGCGGAATTAAATAGAGACTAGGAAAACAATGGAGAAAATAAACCAAAACAAAAGTTGGTTTTTGGAAAGATTTAACAAAATTAACAAACCTTTAGCTAGACTAGTTGAAAAAGTAAAGAAATTACTCAATTTACTAAATCAGATTTGAAATTACCAACTTCATTTCAGAAATGAAACTAAAGATATTACTATAAAAAGGACTATATACTGTGAACAACTGTCTGCCAATAAATTAAGCATAGAAGTTTCTAGAAACAGAAAATCCACTAAGACTGAATCACGAAAAAACTAAAACTCTGAATAACTACAACTAAGGAGACCGAATCAGTGGTCGAAAATCTCCCTAACAGAGAAAAACTCCAGCCCTGGTGAGCTCACTGGCGAATCATATCCACCATTTAAAGAAAATCAATCCTCCTCAAACTCTTCCAAAAACCTGACAGGAACACTTTGAAACTCACTCTGAGGCTAGAACTGCCCTCATACTCAAAGCGGACAGATACCTTCCAAGAAAAGTAACGGCTAATACTTCTGAATATTGGCGCAAAAATCCTCAATAAAATACTAATAGAACCAACAGTCCCCTTCTGCCTTGATTCTTCCTCGCAGATCACTTTCTTTTAGGCTTTATTTTTTCAAATTCCTCGTCCTAACTGCTTACACAGAAAGCCAGAGGCCGCTCGCCGCTCCCACGCTAGCCGCTAGCCGGTTGGATCCACGCGCTCCGCACGCCCGCGTCTGGGGTCCTCTCCGCTAACGGGGGAGGCCCGGAGGCTCTGGGCAGCCTCCTCAGCCTGCCGCGGGCAGTGATGGGTGGGGGCCCGAGCACGCCTAGCTATGGGGGAAGGGGCAGCGGCGGCCACGCCTGGCGGGCGTCTGAAGGTGACTAAAATGGGGCCTCTACACCGAGCCCACCCGGCCTCCGACGGCTCCCTTCAACTCACTCCCCGGTCGTCGCCGCAGAGCGGGCCGCTCAACGATTTGAGCTTCGACTGGAGCGCCTTACCCAGAGCTCGAGGCGCAGGTGGCCCTGATGGAACGGATGCGCAGACGATTGGCCAGGTCGCGCAGCACCTGCAGAGTTTTCGCGTCAGGCTTGGCTTCGACCGCCATCGGAGCGCTCGGCTCAGCGTCGGCCATTGCTGAGATTCCGTTGGCGTCTGAGGAGCAAATGGCGCAGTGTGTGCTCAGCGGCGCACTAAGTGCGGCTGCTTAAGTGAGGCTTCCTCCGCGCGCGACTCCCTCCGCGCGCGACTCCCTCCGCGCGCCGCTCCCTCCGCGCGCCGCTCCCTCCGCGCGCCGCTCCCGTTCAATGGAGTTTGAACATTTGGGACACTCGTCATCCACATGTTGCGCATTATTAGAAATAATTTAATTTCTTAATATGTGCTTTCGTGCTATCAATAGAAAGAGGGCTGCCTCCGCGTGGGACCAGGGTCTACTTTCGGGGTGATTAAAAATAATTCTGGAACTAGACGTGGTGGTGGTTGCGCAATGCGGTAAATGGAGTAAAAAGAGTCCGACGGACTCACAGACTTTTTAAAAAGAGTTACCATGGTGAAGTTTATGTTTTGCCCACTTTATCACATTATATTAAAAAAAAAAAGTCACTCCGGAATTTTAACACTTTGCAGCCACCCCTCCAGCCCCCATAGCCGCCCACCCCCAGGGGACTCTTCAGCGGATGAGGCCGACTGTGTGTCCTGAGGCAGCGGCGTCTCTTGCAGAGCTCATTTCTCTTTCTAGAACCTTCTGTACCACAAGCCCCGCCCGACTGTTGAGGTGGCAGTAGGCAAGTGCTAGCGGCTTTTCCAGCTAGCGTGACATGAGGGGGCTCCCGTTAACTTCCGATCTGGACGTCCCCATCACCCCGGCCACAATGGACTGCCAGAGAGCTCATCCCTCTGACTTTAAGATGGTCTTCCGAGAACCAGCAGGGCTCCCAGTAGTACCATCTACACACCACCACAGCCCGACTTCAACCACTGTGGAGGTTCTTGGTTCGAAACTGCCGGCCTCCTGAGAGCCCCCAAGTGTCCCTGAAGGCAGCTGGGCTCCCACGTTCTTGCTTGCTTAAACGCTACGTGCCTTGAAAAATTTAGCGGCTACCGCCTGACTGCTCAAACAGAACCCAGAATCTATGTGTTCTACTTGCAGAATATGTGAGTGCTCCTTTCCCCACGTACCCATCAACACTGGATATTGTTAGTCTTTTTAATGTGTGGCAGTCTGATGGATGAGAAAATCATTTTTAATCGTTTTGATTTATGATTGCCTGATTTCCTTGCAGTTGCACATTTTTCGATTGTTTACTGCCATTCCTAGTGTGCCCTTTCTGAATTGTTTACTACTACCCTTTACTGTTTTATGTTGGATTATTTGTGTTTTGCTTTCTCGTTTGTAGGAGTTCCTTATATATTATATTGATTAGTCTTTTATCTATTAGAGCTCTTGCGAATCTTTTTTTCTTAATCTGTTGCCTTTTAAAAATGTTAATGGAGATTTCTTTTTAAGGACAAGCAAGTGTTTGAACTAAAACCTAAATGTTGCTTTTTTTTAAACTTTGTGCTTCCTTCACCATAAGAAGATTTAAAGGTTTTTTTTTAATGTAGTGAAATATGTAAATATTTTCCTTTATGGCATTTTCATTCAAGTCTTGTTCTGAAAGATCTTCACACAAAGACTATAAAACATCTCCTATTGTGTCCTTCTGATACTTTTATAGGTTCTTATTTATGTTTAGTTCTCTATTCTGTCTCAACTTTATTATGGAATATGATGTAAATAGCACTCTAACTTAATGTTTTTCCAATAGCCAAATGTATCAAGACCATTTCTATTATTCTTTCCCAAAATTTTTTAGCTATTCTTTTCCATTTTCTCCTCCAAGTAAATTTTGGAATGAGCTAATCTAAGATTCATGAGACATTCCCATTGGGTTTTAAATTAAGATTCCATTGAATTTATAGGTTAATATATAGAGGGCTGACATATTTACAGTATTGAGTCTTCTTAAGAGCACAATATATAGCTATTGATAATCACATCTTATTGGCATTTTATTTTATGTTTTCAATTTATCCTGGTATCTTGTTTCTTTTGGTTTTTCCTTTCCTTCCTTTTTTAGATTAATCAAGTTCCTTTTTCCCCCTTGGTTTGGATGTTATGTATCTGGCTTTTTTCTACTGGTTGCCTTTAATTTTTTTCACAACATATTCTTCAGTTAATTTTGAATTTTACATAATACCTATAAAATTCCCCAATAGAACAAGCCATTAGCAAAGTTTAATTTTCTCTATTTCCTACTTCTTTTTAAAACACTTGGTTCTTTCATTTGTCAGTGGAACGTATGAACATAGTTTAAATCAGGGGTCAGCAAGGTGTTTCTGTAAAGGGCCGGATGGTAACTATTTGAGTCCATATGTTCCCTCTTGCAGCTACTCAATTAGGCTGTTGTTGTGGCCCTCATATACCCATGGACTATAGGTAAATGAAACAGTGTGGCTGTGTGCCAATCACACTTTGTTTATAGACACTGAAATTTGAATCTCATGTAATTTTCACATGCCACAAAATATCCTTCTTCTGATTTTTTTCAACCATTTAAACATGTAAAAACCACTCTTAGCTCACACCTGGACAAAACCAGGCCATAGTTTGCCAACCCCTGGTTCGAAGAATTAAATGGTTCTACAAGGTTTACTAGCAATCTCTGGCTTCCACACACAGTCATCCATTCCCCAGAATTAACTGCATTCAACGCCCTTTTAGCTATTTCTTTTGGTATTTACCACCAGTTCTCTAAATAAATTGTTTATAGTGATATTTATTTATTTTTTATATTTTAGGAATTATTAATTGACTTCTCACAGTAAAAGATGATGGTGTGGCTCTTTCATACCCTGCCCCTCCATCCTTCCAGTACAGTATGCAGTGATCTGTGTTAGATCAGTCCTTGGTGTTAACATTATCAAGCCTATGGCAACTCTAATGACTTTTCCTTTCTCTCCTGATGTTTTGTTTTCCTTTGAGTTAACACTTGTCTCTCCACACCCACCGTGTTGCTGGTTCTCTACTACTTATAATAGGTCAGCGCTTCCCCCAACTGTCTGTCTCCTCTCCAGCTATTCAAAGATGTCCTGCATTCCACTCACTTCATTCACTTGGAGAACTCTCTCCTGGAGCCTTTCGACTTGCCCTCCAGGCCCAGTACCCAGCCACCAGCCTGGGCTCCCTTTCCATCATCCTGGAAACTGCACTTGCCTTTCTTTTGGCTTGGGGCCCCTTGCTTCATAGACCTCCATCTCTCCCTCTTTCTTAGGTCCTCTCTGGTTTTGGTGGCACACCTTCTCTAGCAGCTTTCAGAGAAAGAATGCAGAGGAAGTAAACCATTTGAGTTCTTTCGTGTTGGAAAATGTCTTCAGTCTAACCTGACAATCGAAAGTTTGGGGGTAGAATTCTAGGTTAGAAAATTACTTTCCCCCCAAGTTTGGAAGGTATTACTTCAATGTTTTCTAATTCGTAGTGCTTCACTGAAAAGTCTGAAGACATTCTGGCTTCTTCTTCTTTTTTTTTTTTTTTTAATTTGGTTAATTATTTTATTTTTATTTTATTTTATTTTTTTAACATTTTTTATTGATTTATAATCATTTTACAATGTTGTGTCAAATTCCAGTGTTCAGCACAATTTTTCAGTCATTCATGGACATATACACACTCATTGTCACATTTTTTTCTCTGAGTTATCATAACATTTTGTGTATATTTCCCTGTGCTATACAGTGTAATCTTGTTTATCTATTCTACAATTTTGAAATCCCAGTCTATCCCTTCCCACCCTCCACCCCCCTGGCAACCACAAGTCTGTATTCTCTGTCTGTGAGTCTATTTCTGTCCTGTATTTACGCTTTGTTTTTGTTTGTTTGTTTGTTTTTGTTTTTGTTTCTTAGATTCCACATATGAGTGATCTCATATGGTATTTTTCTTTCTGTTTCTGGCTTACTTCACTTAGAATGATATTCTCCAGGAGCATCCATGTTGCTGCAAATGGCAATGTGTTGTCGGTTTTTATGGCTGAGTAGCATTCCATTGTATAAATATACCACATCTTCTTTATCCAGTCACCTGTTGATGGACATTTAGGCTGTTTCCATGTTTTGGCTATTGTAAATAGTGTTGCTATGAACATTGGGATGCAGGTGTCATCCTGAAGTAGATTTCCTTCTGGATACAAGCCCAGGAGTGGGATTCCTGGGTCATATGGTAAGTCTATTCCTAGTCTTTTGAGGAATCTCCACACTGTTTTCCATAGTGGCTGCACCAAACTGCATTCCCACCAGCAGTGTAGGAGGGTTCCCCTTTCTCCACAGCCTCTCCAGCATTTGTTATTTGTGGATTTTTGAATGATGGCCATTCTGACTGGTGTGAGGTGATACCTCATTGTAGTTTTGATTTTCATTTCTCTGATAATTAGTGATATTGAGCATTTTTTCATGTGCTTTTTGATCATTTGTATGTCTTCCTTGGAGAATTGCTTGTTTAGGTCTTCTGCCCATTTTTGGATTGGGTTGTTTATTTTTTTCTTATTGAGTCATATGAGCTGCTTATATATTCTGGAGATCCATTCTGGCTTCTGATTCTTTGAATGTAATCTATTTTTTTTCTCTCTGACAGTTATTCTCTCAGCAGATTGAAGATATTATTCAACTCTCTTCTGGATTTCACTGATGCCATCAAAGAGGCAGCTTTCAGTTTAAAAGTCATGGTTTTAAAGGTAATCACCTTTTTAAATCTGGTTGCTTCTAAGATCTTGTGTCTAGGTGTGAATCTATTTCTGTTTTATGCTGTTTGGGGTTCCTTGGGCTTCTTGAATTTGTGGATTTGTCTTTCTTCAGTTCTGGCTAATTCTTAGTGACTGTCTCTTCAGATCTTGCCGTTGCTTCATTCTGTCTTCTCCCTGCGGCATGGCAATTAGATTTTTGTTAGACTTTTTCATTCTATCTCCCATGTCTTCTATTTTTCAATTTTTTTTTCCAAATTTTCTATTTCTTTGTGCCTCTGTGCTGCAATCTGGATGCTTTCTTTAGCTCTGTTTTACAATTTACTCATTCTCTCTCCAGCCATTTCTAGTCTGCTATTAAATCTACCTACTGAACATTTAAAAACTTTTAAAAATTGTGAAATCTGGCATATGCATGTAAAGGTGCAGAAAACATCAACATTTAGTTTAGGAAATAATAATAAGGGAAACACACATTTAACTGCTACTCATGTCAGACACTCCAGCCTCCACATCTCTCTCCCAGTCACGGTCCCCTTCTCCCGGCCTAGTGGGAGCCACTCTCCAGATATTTACACTGGTAATGCCTGTGCTCTTCTTTATAGCTTTGCTGCCTGAGAATGCATTCTGAAATGACATTATTTCATTTTGCCTTTTGAACTTTATATGAATAGAACCATATAAAGTATAGATTATTCTATTTTTGGCTTCTTTTGTTCAACGTTATGCTTGTTCATTCATGTTTTCAAGTCTGGAGTTTACTTGCGTTGCTGTGCAGTACTGTGTTGATATATTACAGTTCATGTAGACATTATATTATCGATCGGTGGGGGGGTTGTTTCTAGCAGCTGGCTGTTAGGAGTATTAGTGTACTCGGCTCTCAAGGATATAGTTAGGAATGCAGTTGCTGGGCCACTCAGCGTGCATGTCTTCAAGTTGATGATATTACCAACTGCTTTCCCAAAATATTTTTCTTAATTGAAGTATAGTTGATTTACAGTGTTTCAGGTGTACAGCAAAGCGATTTAGTTATATACACACACACGTATATTCTTTTTCAGATTCTTTTCCATTATAGGTTATTGCAAGGTATTGAATACAGTCCCCTATGTTGTACGGTAGGTCCTCGTTGTTTATTTTATATGTAGTAGTGTGTACCTGTTAATCCCACATTCCAAATTTATCCCTTCTCCCCTTTCCCCTTTGGTAATCATAACTTTGTTTTCTATGTAAGTCTATTTCTGGTAAGTTCATTTCTATCATTTTTTTAGATTCCACATATAAATGATATATGATACTTGCCTTTGACTTACTTCACTTAATATGATCATCTCTAGGTCCATCCATATGGCTGCAAATGGCATTTTTTTCATTCCTTTTTTATGGCCAATTAATATTCCATCACATATATGTATAACATCTTCTCTACTCTCCCAGAATGTCTATACCAACTGCAGGAGTGATTGATGGTTCCTGTTGCTCCATATCCTTGCTGACATTTGTTATAGTTCATCTAAATTTTGTCAATCTGCTAGGTGCATAGTGGTATCATATGCTCTTTTTTTAATCAAAGGCATGATTGCATACAATAAAACGCACAGAACCAAGCTATCCATTACAATGTAATCACTTCTGGCTTGCTACCAGGAGAGCATTTTCAGATTGAAAACAGTCATGAAGGTGCTTTTAGTTAAAAAGGAGAAATAGAACAGAGGCTCCACCTGTTCTGACCCTTCCTCCATCTTCTAGCTCATCACTGCCCGCTCTGCCCTGGTCTGCTGTGTTCCAGTTATGCTGCTATGGCCACCTTTATTTTAGAGATGAGAAAAGTGACCCTCTGAATGGTTTATTAACTTGCCCAAGGTCCCAGAGTGGTAGAGTCAGGATTTGAACTTGGCTCTATATCAAAGGCAATGCTCTGTCCATCGACAGATGACTGGATAAACAGTTTGTGGTATATTCATACAATAGAATACTACTCAGCCATAAAAATAATAAAATAATGCCACTTGCAGCAACGTGGATGGGCCTGGAGAATGTTATTCCAAGTGAAGCAAGCCAGAAAGAGAGAGAAGAATACCATATGATATCACTTATATGTGGAATCTAAAGAAAAAGACAAACGAACTTATTTACAAAACAGAAACACACGACATAGAAAACAAACTTATGGTTATCAGGGGGAAGGGGGTGGGAAGGGATAAATTGGGAGTTCAAGATTTGCAGATACTAATATATATAAAATAGGCAAACAAGCAGTTCATACTGTGTAGCATGGGGAACTATATTCAGTATCTTGTAACTTTTGGTGAAAAAAATATGAAAATGAATATATGTATGTTCATGTATGACTGAAGCATTGTGCTGTACACCAGAAATGGACAGACCATTGAAAACTGACTATGTATATATATATATACACCAACAAAAACAAAAATCAAAGGTGATGCTCTTCCTATTATCCATCCCCACGCGAGAGCCTCATTTGTTGGTGTTACATAGAACTTTCCACGCTGGACCATCAGCTCTATGAGAGCAAGGAATGTGTCTGGCTTCTGTACCACATGGTAGGAATTCAGGACATGTGTGTTGACTGAATGATTAGATGAAGGAATGAACCTGCTGGGATGCAAGTCTCCTTGCCTGTCTCCCTGGCAGTAGCAATACAGCAAGCAGTATGGATTAATGGAAGTGAGTGTATTCCATACTTTACAAGAACAGTTCTTTATAAAATGAGTCCCACAGTTGATAATTCTTGGAAGAGAAGTTCAAGAACAGACAGGGCAGGTGTAGAGGTGGGGACTCTAGCCATTTGGTGGTCATAGTGAGGTATGCCCATCGAGTAAGGAGTCAGGTGCTTGAAAAGGAGGGGAGAGGGGCCCAGAAGATGAACTTGACTTTGCCAGTCTGTGTTGGGCCCATCTTAAATGCACAAATTGTGCGTGTGTCAGTATAAGCGCATACGTGTAAGCGTTTTTAGAGAGTGGAGCAATAACGTGTCCAGTCCTCCTCCTGTGTATGTCACAAAAGTGCATATTTTGTGATTCTTGTTTCCCATTGCAGGCAGAACACACCAAGAGCCCAACTGCAGCCCTCCCCTCTGATGTTCCCTCATGCAGATCCCTGTCATCCAGTGAGGATGGCCCCAGTGGCCACTGCAGCCTCTCAGATGGGGAGCTGGCCCGGAACTTAGAGGCCAGCATCAAGCACCGCATCCTCTACCTCTCAGAGCAGCTGAGGGTGGAGAGGGCCAGCCGGGATGAGAACACCGTGGGCTACCTCGAGCTGGTGTCCAAAGCCGACCGGCACCAGGCCCCCCACATCCGGCAGGCCTTCGAGAAGGTGAACCAGCGCACCTCTGCCACCATCGCCCAGATCGAGCGAAGGCTCTGCCAGTGTCACCAGCAGCTGCAGGAGCTGGAGGAGGGCTGCAGGCCCAAGGGCTTAGTGCTGAGGGCAGACAGCAGCCTTGATGACTGCGAGCAGCCCAGTGAGAGGGCCCTGGGTTCAGAGTCCCCCGAGCCAGTTGGGGCGGATTGCCCGTCCACTAGCCTGTCTCATGTCATCGGACACTTCCCTCTGGAGAGTCACTGCCCAGCCTTGCAGCCGGGGAGGCCCTTCAAGACCAAGCGTGTGGCCCAGCAGCAAGCCCTGCCGTGGCAGAGGATGAAGGAAGAGCTGCAAGAAATCAAGAAGTTCCACCTCAGCCTCCAGGTGTCCTGTCAGAGCCTAAAGGAGAGGTACCTGACGGACCTGCAGGTGTCACTGGAATCCCTTCAGGAGGAGAAACACAGGTGAGGTGGAGCCCCTCCTGCCTGCCACCTTGGCCTGGAGCGGGGCGGTCAGTGTTCCGCTCCAGGAATGAGCCCCGAGGGGAGAGGGCTAGTCCCCTGACCATTGTTGCCTGCCCGCCTGGCCCTCTACTGGCAAATGAGGCAGGTGGCCATCCTCAGTCAGGGAGGGGCCCTGCTGGTCCCTGTCTGCTGAAGGGGGCATCAGGACTGGACCCGCCTCGCCAGCCCTGATCCCTTTCCCCGGGCTCAGAGCTAAGTCGGGGCACAGGGCCCCTCCGTGCAGCTTCCTTGCTCTGAACCTGACTGCCTTCTGAGGAATGCTTTCTCCCTGCTGCGTGGGGGTCGCTTAGTTGAGCCCAGGTCGTCAGCATTTTCATGAATGACTCCGCAGTCCCTTTAGCACCTCCATGTTTGTGGGGAAGAAGCATGGGAATCCCATCTTCTGTTTGCACAGGGAATCCAACCTGCATTTACACTGCTTGGCAAATCCCTAAAGGGCAGTCAAGGAGTATTCAGGGACAGCCCACTGTCAAGTAAGATAACCAATCAGAATTCAGAACTCAGGAGGTGAGTTTTGTAGGACAGGGCAGCAACCAAATCCAAAATCTCAGGACTCTTAAAGACCCCTTGTTCAAAATAACATTTCCAAGGTTAGGTTTACATAGGGCAAACCGGAGCTCGCTGACAGTATGCAGACCCACTGTGTTTCCATAGTGCCCAGGCCGGGGGGGACTGCTGGGCTCTGGTAAGCACTTAACCTGCAGCAGATCAGAATCTGCCAGGCGTGCGGGGAAGCAGCGCGACCTGCCTCCCTGCCACACTCTGTGTGACTTCCACCAGCTTGCACTTCTAAGCCAGCAGCTCCTCACACAGCACCACCACCTCCATCAGACTGGTGGGTGTGGACTTTCATTGTGTTCAGACACCGAGATTTTCTGGTTGTTGACTCCAGCACTCAACCTACCCTAATTAATATACATTAGAAGCAAAAAAAATCAAAACAAAACGGGTCCGTGGGACTCAGATTTACTGGGAGAAATGGAGAACGGGCTGAAGATGACGTAATGTAGAAACAGTGATGACAGGGAGCACGTAGCCTTGATCACGTGTAGCTTTCAGATGCCCACCTTACAGATGGGGAAACAGAGTCTCAGGCGCAAGTGTCTATGTTCAGCTTGATGAAGTGTCACCCAGTGTCCACAACTGTGTGGTCACTACCCAGGCCCCTGTGATTGTCACATCTCTGGTGCATCACAAACTGAAGTTTCAAACTGAAAAGTTCTGTGACACTTCTCACAGGTGTATCGGTTTGCTTTCAAGAGGGCTTTTGTATTTTTCAGTTGAGACAAAATTCACAAAGCATAAAATTACTCGTTTTAAAGCTTACAGTTCAGTGGCATTTCGTGCATTCACACGAACCCCATTAGTTCCAGAATATTTTCATCACTCTGAAAGGAGACCCTGTCACTCCCCATTCACCTTCCGTCAGCCCCTGGTAACCAGCGATCTGTTGTCTGTCTCTCTGGTTTGGTCTATTCTGGGACATTTCAAGTAAATGGAATCATACGCTATGTGGTCATTTGTGTCCCGACTTCTTTTCACCCAGTGTAATTATTTTGAGATTCATCCAAGTTGTGCATGGGAGCAGTTCATTCCTTCTTGCTCAGCAGTATTCCATGGGAGGAACACAATGTATCTCCCCGTTCATTTGCTGCTGGTTGGGGCTGTTAGGAATTGAGCTGCTGGGAACATTCTGGTATAAGTCTTTTTGTGAACATATGCTTTCATATGTGGAATTGCCAGTAATGAGGTAGATGTATGGTCGACTTTTCAAGAAACTGCCAAACTGTTTTCCAACATGGTTGTACCATTTTATGTTCTAGTTGCTTTACACTTTTGCCAACACTTGGTACGTCAGTCTTTGAAATTGTAGCCTTTTCCATTCAGCCATAACTCGGTGGGCCCTAAACTCCAAATTGTGTCACCACAGCCCAGGTTTTCCCCACCTCAACACTGTTGACTTTTCTGACCAGATGGTTCTCTGTTGTAGGGGGTTGTCCTGACCACTGTGGGATGTTTAGCAGTGTCCCTGGTCTCTACCCACTAGATGCCAGTAGCCCCCTGGAGGAGTTCCTCTTGGCCGTCATAAGTTATCTGAGGGGGGAGGGTACAGCTCAAGGGGTAGAGTGCTTACCACGCATGAGGTCCTGGGTTCAATCCCCATGACCTCCTCCAAGAATAAATAAATAAGCCTAATTACCTCACCCCACCAAAAAAAAAAAGGTAATCCCAAACTTGGTGGCTGTAAATGACAGAAATTGATTCCATCATGGTTCTGGAGGTCAGAAGTCAGCATAAGAACAGGCTGCCCCCAGCCCCGAGACTCTAGGGGAGAATCTGTTCCTGGCCTCTTCCAGCTTCTTGTGGCTACCGCATTCCTTAGCTTGTGGCCTCTTCACCCCAATCTTCAAGGCCACCATCTTCACATCTCACTCTACTCTGTCATCATGTGGCCTTTTCCTCCCTCCTCTAAGAACACATGCGATTGCATGTTTGCTCAGGAGGCACGCCTCTGGCCCTGCCCTGTTACCCCATCCGACCCTGAAGGGCTGCTCCATCCCTCCTATGTCTGTTTCTCTGAGTTTCAGTCCTTTAGGTTCAAGCTCCATCTGTCAAAGTCAGTTCTCAGATGTGGACAAGAATGTACTCTTCTGCAACAATAGTATTTAAGACCATTTATGTGGGAAAGGGTGGCCTTAACAGCGTTGGAAGATTGGGGGTGGGGCATGTTGGTTGACTGGGCATCCTTTTGTCTTTGTAAGAGCACTTTCCACAGTGGTGCATTTGCCTCTGTGGCTGTAGGTGCCAGACAGACAGGAGTCCTTGACCAAGGGATGGACGGGAGAGGAGAGTCAGCTGAGTCACAAGCCAGAGACAAGGGAAGCCTGGGAGAATATCCTTCTAAGTTAACATCTTCTTATTCAATAACCTATTCATACATTCTTATGAATACATTCATGAAGAATCTACTCGTTGACTTCACGTTCATGAAGAATACGTTCATGGAGATTCACTTGGACGTAGCTGACCTCCTCTCCTCACATTCCCTGTTCTCCACAGGCCTTCGGCCCCAGGCTGTTCTGTGTCTGCAGTATCTTCCTTGTGTTACCACCCTGGTTTGGGTCAAGCCTTCCTCTGGCCTTCCCTAAATGACAGTGCTAGAAGCCACCTGGTACCCAAATGAGGAACCTCAGAGGTTTTTAAAATCATGAAATATTCCAAGCCCAGGGAAAACAGAATAATATGATCAACATTGTATGCCTGCCCCCAGCTTTCTCAAATCTGAACATATTTGCCTCCAATTTTATGTTTTTTAAGAAATAAAACTTGAAAAGATGATTCACTTGAAACACTCCCCTCCCCCTCCTCCTTCTGCCCATCTCGTGCACCTTGTTAGACACTTAGCTTTCCCAGACGTGCTTTTAGACTTTTACTACTTACGTATGTGGCCATAAACAAAGGTAGTGATGTTTTATTTGTGTTTTTTAACAGCTCCACTGAGATATAATTTACATGCCATAAAGTGTACCAGTTTAACTGTACGTTTCAATGATCTTCAGTAAATTTACTGAGTTGTATAGCCATTGTGACAGTCTGAGCTTGGTTTTTGTTTTAGTAACAGCTTTATTGACATATAATTCATATCCCATACAATTTGCTCATTTAAAGTGTACAGTTCAGTGGTTTTTTAATATTTTCACAGAGTTGTGCAGCCATCAGCACTCTCACTCCAGAGCACTGTCCTGACTCCAGAAAGAAGCGCCACCAGCAGTAGCAGTCACTCCCCACCTCCTGCCTTCCCCAGCCCCCAACAACCACAAGTCTGTTTCTGTCTTTATGGACATTTCCCATCAGTGGACTCGTGCAGCATGTGCTCTCTTGTAACTGCTCCATCCCTATAACCCACAGGCGTCTGTGGGGTGACTGCTGCGTGCTGAGCAGGGGTGTGAGGGTACATGCAGAATTGAATACCGTGGGCACACAGTTTACAGTTTGATTTCTATCCCTTCTAGTTTATTGCTATTTTTGTACGGCTGTTACAGAAGAGTAGCTATATATAAAAGTGAATGAATGTCAGTATGTGTATGGCTGATGTGCATGTGGGGTCTTTGGAAACGGACCTGGAGGAGGAGGCCGAGTTTGGGGAGAGAGAAGGAGGAAGGCGGATTCTGGACGCAAGTCTCGTCTTGACGTGGGGCTTCTCACCAGCGGCACAAGCTTTGGGCAGGGTTCTCAGCGAGTATTTTTTTGTTTGTTTTCATATTCTTTTTAACCTCAGCGAATATTCCTTTCTCTTTTGCTCCCAAGACAAGCACTGATGGAAGGACAGGTGAATGTCCACCTGCAGGGGCACCTGGATGAGATTTACTGCCTCAAACAGAATCTGGCCTGCACTGAGGAGAAAATGGCATATCTGTCCTATGAGAGAGCCAAGGAGATCTGGGTGAGCACCTCATGAAGGACTGTTGGAGAAATGCCTAGTGAGAGTAGGTAACGAGGGAAGCCACAGATGAGTGAGTCTGTTCTGTAACCTCCCAAACCTGGGAGCTGGGCCCTGTCGTCCAGTCTTCGTGTTCATGCTGCCCTTTCCCGGAGGCAGCCTACCAGGTCTGGAGAGGTGGGCCCTGCAGCCCTCACACCTGAGGGGCGTCGGGACCCCCTGCTGCTGGCTGGCGGCCCTGCTTTTGCCCTGGGTTAGCGAGTCCCCGCCCCTGTGACAGGCAGCTTCGCGTTCTCCCCACGCTCTCCACCCCACTCCCTCATGCCGGGCTCTCGGGCTGTCGGAGTCAGGCCCAGTAGGCTGGCCAGACCTGTGCTGCTCCTGGGCAGCACAGACCCGCCCAGGACGGCCCTCGGAGTGCCTGTGCTCTGCGTTCTTCTCTCTGACCCTGGCCGTGCAGCCCTTAGGAACTCTGGCCTCTGGTGAGAGGGTGTGTTTCTGTCACCTACAGGAGGTCATGGAGACTTTCAAGAACCGTATATCCAAGCTCGAAAGTGTACAGCAAGTGACCCAAGTGGCGATGACAGAGAAGCTCAGGTGCCGTCCCCAGGACTTAATGTTCCGTTTCGCCAGCCTGATCCTCACCCTGGCCGCCCTCCTCTTGGTCTTGGTCTCCACCGTGTGTGCCTGCCCCTTGCCGCTGGTGAACTCACACTTGCGTACCTGTACCACGCTTGTGCTGATCGGGCTGGGAGCCTTGGCTTGGCAGAAGCGGCACGCCTTCCCCACCACAGACTGGCAGGCCTGGGTCCCGGCCAGATGGAGACAGTCGGCCAAGGACTCCAAGCCTCTGTCACATGGGCCTTAAAGGGCCTAGGTTTGCCAGCTCTTCCTGTCCCCTGGGAGTTGGGGGCAGCCAGTCAGCCCTCCCTAGACAGCCACTTCTCAGCCCTCCCTTTCTCCCCCATCACCACCAGCCCTGGGGAGGTACATGGACGCCCTTCTGCCTCTCACTTCCTTTCCTCACCATCCTTCCATCCCATCTGCAGATACAAGGCTTGGAAAAGATGAATGTCTCTGAAGTGCAGTGCTGCTCTCTCCTCTGTCCCCACTCGCCCTCTCGTGACCCAGTGACCCAACACTCAGAGGCTCAGATGCCCCAAAACTGCAGTGGCAGCCTCTGTGACTTGGTCATTTTTGGCAAAGAGAAACTACATTTATTTCACAGGGATGGAGAAGACACGGGGTGGGGGCGGTGTGACCAAAACCCCAGAGAGTGGGAGAGGGGTGACAGTTTTCTGGGAGGAGGCAGACGTTTTTCTTGTTGGGGCTGGGAGAGACTCACGCAGGTGACACCGAAGAGACAGATGAGGCTTCTGTTTTGGAAACACTGGAGAGTTCAGAGCTATCATCCACCTTCTTTCCAAAAAGTTGCAAGATGCAGTTTCGAAACTGACAGGACAGAAAGTGTCATTCAGCAGGGCGAGCAGGGCCAGTGTGCTAGGCTCTCAGTCGGGTGTGGGGCACTCTGAGGATGGGGTACACCTGCTTTTCTACCATCTAGAGTCTCCAGGGAAGCGAGGGGGAGGTTCCAGGCACTCCTTGCCCACAGGGATGGTCCATTCCTGACTATTCGGTTATCTGAGCCATCGGATCTAGTAGTTGATGGTGACTATTTTGGGTCAGATTGTTTTTCCCCAAAGATATGTTCAAGTCCTCACCCGTGGATCCTCTGAATGTGACACTAGTTGCAAACAGTCTTTGCAGATGTGGTTCAGATGTGTATTACCATGAGGTCATGCTGAAGTGGGCACGCCCTAATCCAACGGCTGGTGTCCGCATAAACAGAAGGGAATTTGGACACAGACCCAGAGGGAAGAAGGCCATGTGCACGTGAAGGCAGAGGACCCCACAGGTGACAGGTACCCATCAGGACCTAGGGGATATGCCAGGATAGATTCTCCCTCGGAGCCCTCAGAAGGAGCCCAGCCTGCCCACACCTGGATCTCTGACTGCTCACCACCGGAACTGAGAGAGACTAGATTTCTGTTCGTTGAATCCCTGTAGCGTGTGGTGCTTTGTTACAGCAGCCCCACAAAACTCAGTGACAGAAGGGTGTTGCGGGCGAAGCGGCCTGGGTGTAGTGACCCATCCCTGCAACATCTGGGAGAGATTTGGAGGCATTTCAGTGGGAAGGAAAGTGATTGTATGTTGTTTCTGTTCTCCCAGTCTTGGGGCCGGGTGAGAACTAGGTGAGGACTAGGTAGGCGACAGCCCACCTCATCTCTTTAGCCAAGAGAATTTCTGGCATTAGGAAGGCCCTGCTTTTTGCTGCTTGGCCCCTAAAGAGATGTGGGTTGTATTCATGTCTCAAATTATATCTCATATCATCCCTGAGTTAACAAAAATGCTGTGAGAATGCAGACCAGAGGCGTTTCCTATCTATTCCAGGCCTATTCTTGACTGTCTCCAGCTCTCTCCAAAATTGAAACTCTTAAAAATAAAAAACATAATTGTTGGAATGAGTTATGTAAGAAGTGGCTTGAACAGCAGAATTGACTCAGCTGTGTCCTTGTGGAGCTCCATTCCAGAAAATTCTCTCTGAATGCCACAGGAAGGGATAGCAATGCAGAAAGAGTGAAAGCAAAGTTCGAAAGGCTGGAGGGTCTGGAAGTGCAGACAGCTGTAGAGGAGGGCGAGTTCTAGAAGGGGAGCAAGGAAAGGCTCCGGTAAAGACAGGACTTGGCAAGATGGCCTAGGACTCCACAAACAGCAGCCAGACCTAGAAAGGGACCATGTGGAAGACAAGAAGTGGGTTGAGGGTGGAACTACGCTCTGGGTACTGAGGTGCCAACAGTGGGTCCCCGGGGAGTCCAACGTGCTGCTGGTCCTACTCAACACTCACACATCAGCCTGGTGAAATGGGAGGCCCCTGCAGGGGGGTGGTTCTGACCCACAGACCTTTCTGATCACCATCAGGTCACACCACAGCTGTACCTTAACGAAGTGGACATAAGGAATTCAAGGCAGAGTATGGTCTAGGAGTCATGGGCAGGTGGCTGCTGAGGCCGGATGTGCCAGCCCCCAGTGGCTGCCGCCTGACAAGACCACAGCGTGTTTCCCTGAACTAACCCATAAAATCACGAAAGCCCAAGACCGGCACAGCCTAGAAGGGCCTCTTCGTGTCCTTATCAGAGTTAGGCTTTGAATATGGAAAGGTTAAGGCTGAGAGATGAGTCTTGTCTATGAAATCAAGAAGGGTGCACCTAGGGTAGGTGTAGGTGTGTTCTGGCAGTCCTAGGGTGTTTATGCTTCAGGCTCGCCCTGAGGCCAACAGAGGGGAAGGGCCTGCCGCACACACGGTGCGCTGCAGGAAGTGCCCACCCTTGGGCCCAGACCATAAAAGGCGGCTGGGTCACAGGCCGGGTCTTCCCGGGTTATTGTCCTGGTGGTCATTGTCAGACTTCCCCCAGACACGATTCCTGGTGGGAGCCATCACCGGGCTCTTCCAGGGTCTACTTCTGGTTTGCTCTGCCGGCGGCATGACTTACCTGTCGGTTCATGAAGACGTAGATAATTGGGTTGTAGATAGTGGCACTTTTGGCAAAGTAGGCTGGCAGGGCGGCCACCAGAGGGTGGAAGGCGTAGCCAGGGTGGGCAGCGGCGAAGCATGCAAAGAAGGTGTATGGCCCCCAGCAGAGACAGAACGCGAAGATCATCACCATCACCATCCGGGTCACCTCCTTCTCCGCTTTCTGGGTGGACTCGGATTCTTTCTGCTGCTTTGCCACCTGGGGGAGACAGAGAGTTATGCCCGGGACAGCGAGGGGGAGAATCCCTCAGGGCTCTGTAGAGAACCCCTGGGGGAATTCTGTGTTGCTGCTGCTCCGGTAGCTAGTTAGCTAGTCGGGGAGGCAGCTAGAGGTGGTCAGCTCAGGGATGGAGAGTAGTAGAGGGAAGGAGACGGATGCGCCTGCTACAGCACACTGGCCAGCACACCGGCAGCTCCCACCTGCGGGAGTGCACCTGGCCAGGGCCGGCCCTGTGGGAGCTATTACAGGCTCTGAGGTAAAATGCCGGGGTGGGGGGCTGGCCACGACAGCCCTAAGCTGGCACCTTCCAAGCACTTGCTTAGCTCGGTTCTTGTTAAGAATTGGTGGGGGAGCTAAGGAGGGTGTTCTTGGCCTCACCTGATTCCTTACCAGCGTCCCCTCCCATGCTCAGGTCTGCGGGCCAGGCGGGACAAGATGCAGAGCAGGGCCACTTCCTGCTGTGGGCAGGGACTGATGGCCAGCAGCCAGATGGGGACGAGGGGTGACAGCCTAGGGGCATGTTCTGGAGGCGGGGCTCCTCAGCCCAGAGCTAACATGGCCCAAGCCATGTAGGGAGACCTGTGGGAGTCGGCTCAGTTGGTTCTGATCCCTGACTACCCACAGGCTGAAGGCAGTGAGGTGAAGGGAGCTTATCTCAAGCCCATGGCCTCCATTCTAGAAAGAGCATATAAGCACATGCTGATCTGATTGTGGGCACAAGCAGCTTCAGACAGGAAAGGCGCCACCCCAGAGGGCCTTCTACTCCCTGTGTCATGCAGGATCCCAGCAGGGACAGATGGCACATCCAGATCAAGCTAATTGTAGGCAAGTTGATTGACAAAGGGACAACTTACGGATGGCGTTCAGGGTACCACGAAGGGAGCACAGAGCCCGCAGCACCCCAGACCCTGATCTCCTCTCCTGCCCTGTGCTGATTTCCTGCACCAGGGGAGGGGTGTGGCTGTCGAGGGGATCAGCTTCCCAGGGAGGAGGGTGGAGTGTGGGGCAGACAGCCCCGTGGAGTGGTGAGGGCACGCCAGTGGCAGCCTTTTAGAAACACCCATAGACTTTCAGGTCTTGCTTTTAGATCTGCCCAGCGGCACTCCACCCCATGGAAGAGGCTGGCTTTCCACCCCTAGGGAGAACTGTCCTGGGTCAGGAGGAAGTGCAGCTGTGTTGCCTTTTTGGTCCCCTCCGTGAAGAGGAGGCAGTCCCTTCCCATCCTGTAGCAGCAAGGGCAGGGGACAACCACAGCCCCGAAGGAATTGCTAGATTCATGTCTGGTTTGAGGGCAGGAGAGCAGACCAGGTGACCCTCTGTCCCAGCCGAGATGTCCCTGGCCTTCATGATCCTACCAGCAGGGGTGGAGGCCACAGGCTGGGGGCTTACCGCTCGGATGGCCAGCCACACTTGAAGGTAGCAGAGCACGATGACGCTGAGCGGGATGAAGCAGCACGTGATCATGAGGATGATCATGTAAGACTGTACCCCGGGGTAAGAGCTGCCGCTGAACACGTCTGGGCCGCAGGAAGTTTTCAGGCCGTGGGGCCAGTACCTGAAGAGAAGGGCCAGCAGCCTGTCCTGAAGTGCATGGGGCAACCCGGGACCCTCCCCAACCCCCATGCACTGCTGACTTGGGTTGGGTTGTTGGATGTTTTTAGCAAGGTAAAATTCACATTCCCTGAATTCTCCATTTTTGAAATGAACAATTCAGGGCATTCAGTATGTTCACAATCTGTGCAACTGCTGCCTCTTCCATCACCTCCAAAGGAAGGCCTTCAGGAGGGTCTCAGTAAATCTGTGTGCACTTTTAGGTCTCCTGTTGCCCTCTTTTTTATTGTAGTAAATACATATAACATCATTATGAGGTTTGGTATATTCACAGTCTTGTGCAGCCATCACCACTATCTGGTTCCAGAACATTCTCATCACCCCAACCACATCCCCTTTTTTACAAAGGGAGGGGAGGCGCCCTCTTAAGAACACCTGTGAATACCTGAATCATTTTTTCTGGGGTCAGCTAGGCAGCCACTGTAAGAAAGACACTTGCTTACAGAAGGGTCCGAGAATTAAATGAGATAACACACGTGTTTAATCATTGCAGCCACCGTGGGTGTGGTGGGGTGAGGAGGGTGACAGAGACAAGCTTTCCTGAGACTGGTTTCCCAGAATGATGGAAGCTTCCCAAAGAAAGAGCATTCCCCCCGCCCCAGACCCCACAAGAACTTAGTCATGAGAGAAGTGCAGCATCCTCGTGCCATCCCTCCACCTCAGACACGTCAGTTGCTTCCTTGAAAATTCGGTTCTTCTCCCAGAGAATCCACCTGGTTAGGACACTGGTATACCTACAACCCAAGGAGCCTCGAAAGGGGAGCCTCTCAGAAGGTTCAAGAAAGAGGCCTGGACACAGGGAACTATGTTCAATATCTTATAATAGCCTTTAATGAAAAAAATATGTATGTATATGCATGACTGGGACATTGTGTTGTACACCAGAAACTGACACATTGTAATTGACTGTACTTCAATGAAAAATAAATTTTTTTAAAAAAGAAAGAGGCCTGTGGCACAGTGGACAAGAGAACCTTGGAGTCCAAATGTGCCCATGGCCTTAGCTGGTGGCGTTTCTCCATGTGTTCCCATGAGCTGCTCCTGTTTGGGATAAACAGACCTTTCCGGGTGCATAGAGACCACGGGGCCCATTTCCATGTTTCAGCCAGGCAGATTCATACTTCCATAGGCACTGTACGCTCGAAGGGTTCTCAGGGAGAGTCCTTTCCATCCTCACTTTACTCGTGGGGCCTCAAAACCCCAGAGACAGGAAGTGGTTTGCCCCAAGGTCACCAAGAGAATCACGAGTTTGGGCTGCCCTGCTCTGTTCTAAGTGGCTCGCCTTCCTGGCACCCTGGTACCCTTACCTGCTCCAACCAAAGATGGGCGGAGCTGTCCACACAGCAGCCCAGATCCAGGAGAAGGTGATGCCTGCGACGGCCAGCTTGGCATCAAATCTCACATTGCCAAAGGGCTTACAGACCACCATCCATCTCTCCCAGGAAATGATGGCCAAGGACCAGAGACCGGTGATCCCTGCAGTGGAGAGCAGACACTTGTCAAGATCACAGGATATGCCCCTACCTACCTGCAAAACCTGTCTCCAAAAGGTATTTTCAGGTCCAGGGAGCAGTGGGTCTCTTCGTCAGTTTCTTTCTCTCACGCCTGCTTTCCCTGTTCCTCTGCATTGGGTCTGCAGCCCGCCTCTCCTTGCCCACTCTTATTCGGCCACTTTGCCCACCTTGCTTCCCATATGTCTTTTATTCGACCACCAGCCTTTCTTGTGATGCCACCAATGCAACTCCTGATGGACAGATACACGCCTGAGGCCACACTGAGGTGCTGCTGTTCCAGCCAAGAGCCAGTAGCCTGTACCCTCTGCCAAGCATGCACGTACTCCTTTAGGCCCCAGACCTCTCACTACTGCCCATCATCCAGAGGTCTGGGTGGAGAATCCAGAGCTTTGGGAATGAGGGTGGGTAAAATGATGTCTTGGTCCCACCACCCTCTAACAGACACTTGGCCTCCTTTAGTGCCATCACCAGTGTGGTAGCGTCGGCAGTACCCGGGACCTGGTTACTCTACAGAGGGGGCCAACATTGCCCAATATCCCTGTATTCATGACCACCTTGGCGTTTCAGGGGTTGTCAGGCCAGATACAGTTATTTGATACTTTAATATAAAGAATGGTGTCACTAAGACTTCTAAAAAATGCTTTCAATACTAATATTTCCACGGAGCAAGTATGTTGGTAAGTAACACCTAGTTCTTTGACACCTATGTCTCAGCGTCATTGCTGCTTCTGCAACCCTGTGGGTCTCATTGTGCACATTTGCAAATATTCTTCTGAGAAGGGGTCCACGGGTTTCCTCAGGTCACCAGTTTCGGTGCCACGGACATCCTCAGCCCGGTGTCGATGGCATCAAAACTGGCGACCCAAGAGCAGACCTCGAGCAGATATAAAGGCAAGCCAGATGTGAGTGATACGCAGGAGCTACTCCGGGAGGGCCATGCACCAGCTACCAAGGCACATGGAGCACTTGAACTCGGGATGGACTTACTCTGCCCAACCTTCTCTGGTAAAGTGACTTAGTGGCGCTCACACCACTAGTAATTCAGATCCTCGACCAGGCTCCCCACTCCCTGTGTTCCTCTAATCCCAATGTCTTTCTCAAACTCATCATCTTGGAATCTGAATTGGAGATCAGTTTAGGCAGCAATGAGACAAACCCAAGTTAGGTGGGAGCTGAGGACCCAGGCATTGTCACCAGGTGGCCCTGGGAAACTTTCCAAATGGGAGAGCAGCTGCAAGCCTTCTCTGGTTTGGTGGCTTGGGGCCTAGAGACAGGCTGCATGTGCTGAGCGCTGTGGCACTTGGACTCCCTGCCTTCTTGGGTTGACACCGAGCTGCAGCCCCACGGCCCTCCATTCTCTCTTGAGGGTGTTGTACAAGGGCTCCTGAGGCGACTTTGGCCTTGTCAGGCCTGTCTGTCCTCCTTTTTGTGGGCCCCAGAGAAGGAAACCTGGCCTCATGGCAACCCCCAGCTCCCGCCGCCCGGCCTGGAGCCCAGAAGTGCCACAGACCTAGCTCCTGCTTTAGCCTGGCATGGCCCCTGCTCCGTCAGTCTGCCTCCCTTCCATCTTCCAGCCACGTCCTGGGTCTCCCCCTCCGGTCTCCTCCCCACTCCAAGGCCTGCCTATGGTCTTGAGGCCTGCTCGGCAGTAGCACGCTGCTCACTTGGCCTCTGCCCACCCAACCAACACAGCTGTCTGTGCCCAGCTCTCCTGGGCTGACTCAACATTCAACCCCTTCATCACCTCCTCAGGGACAAGGTCCTCTGAGAGGACTGATGGCATCATGTGGTCACTGTCTGGGATAGAAGCCCCTCCTGCCAGGACCCGGGAGCACTCAAGGTTTGGACTGTGTGTGCAGCACCCTCTATGCCTGACAGCACAGAGCCTGGAGCCCAGGTGCTTCTCGGCCAATGTTGATCTGAACAAAGATATTAGTGACAGGGATGGGGAATGGGATGTGGGATCTGGTCTCAGTGTCCCAGAAGTCCTAATGGGAATTGCTTCTTCCCCTGGGAAAAGCTGACATCAGTGGGCTGAAAGAGCCTGTGCCCCAGATTTGGGTGGGAGTCGCAAAGCCCTCCCCTCCCACCCATCCGGATCTGTCTGTCCCCTCCCATGCCAGCTGCATGGCCTGAAACTGGATGTCCCCAGGCACAGCCTACCTCAGAGTAGGCGCTCGGGGTGTGTTGGACCACAAGCCCTTGTCTCTTTGGTGACCCCAGCCCCGCTTCCCCTGCCCATCTGTCTCCCTTCAAACGTGTGCCTCTCATGTGCACCGCCGGCATACCTGGGGACTTAGCCAGGTGAGTATTTCCTTTACACACAGCAGCCTGGGTCTCCCCTGACCTGGGCCCCCAGCCGGCTTACCACACAAGGAGACAGTGTAGCCTTCCACAACGCACAAAGGGTGCCCCAGCACAAAGTAGCCGTACATCTGGTTGACAACGCTGATGGTGCTGGCAATGATGGTCTCCACCAGGTCAGCGATTGCCAGGTTCACCAGGATCCAGTTCAGAGGGTGGCGCAGCTTCTTGAACCTCATGGTGGCCGCCAGCACGAGCCCATTAGTGAAGATGGAGGCAATGACCACAAAAACCATCCAGGCGCTGGTGAGGTGATACACCCATCTAGGGGCGATGTGATAGTTGGGGCCTTCAAAGGGCCCTGTAGGCAGGAGGTCCGGAGTGAGGCAAGGAGCTACACCGTCCTGCCCCTCCCCACCCCTTCACATTCCCGCCCCTCCTCCCCAATGTGCTGGGCCAACCTCCTCCCGAGCCCCCTGTGTACCCTGCACTGCCTCCCGTGCATGCTCCAAGTCCTTCTGCTGTCAGACCTTTGCTCACGTTCCCTCCGCACCCAGGTCCTCTTCCCTTTCACACAGTAAAGCCAGGCTCAGATGCCCTGGCCTTCCAGAAACCTTTCCAGATTCCCTAGCTGAGGTGACCCTTGGGAGTTGTCGGTGCGCATGTTCCTCCTTCCTCACCAGACCGTGTCTCACACATCTTACACGGCAGGTCCGGCTCACAATCAGCACTCAGAGAACAAATGAATGAATGAGCTTGCTATGGGCTAAATTCTGCACCCCACAAAAAGATATGTGGGGGTCCTCAGCCCCGGGACCTCAGAATGTGGTTTTATTTGGAGAAAGGATTTGTCCAGAGGTGATTGAGTTACCATGAAGTCATTAGGGTGGACATGACTGGTGTCCTTCTAGAAAGGTGAAACTGGGACACAGACAAAACACATGCCGGGAGAAGACGGCCACGTGGCCGCAGGTTGCCGGGAACCTCAGAGCCACAATGGAGCCAACCTGCCGACTCTGGATCTCAGACTTCTGGGCTCCAGAACTGGGCAATGACAAATTTCTGTCCCTAAAGCCACCCAGTGTGTGGTGCTTCATCACAGCAGTCCCAGCAAATGGACACAGAAGAGAAAGGCGGGCAACTCCCATTTATTACGTCATAGACACCTCTCCGGGCGGGAAGGGCCTTTATCACCACCATCATTCTGGCAGAATACTCGAAGGGGTTACAACCCACAGTGCCTGCAGCCACATAACAAGGTCTCCCAGCACCTAGGAGGGCAACCACGCAGAGTCCCCGAATTAACCAGGATGCTTGACCTGTGTATCACTAAATCCCAACTGAAACTAATTTAAGAGAGATGGGGATTTCTTGGCTCCCGTGGCTATGAGGGTGGTTTATATCTTGCCCTCAGCACAACTGGACCCCACAGCACCCATGATGCCCCAACACTGTGTCTCCCTCACTCAGCTCCCAGGTGAAGGTCTTCTAAGAAATACAGACAGGAAGGGAATCGGGGATGGGGGCTGGCACAGAAGCAAATTTTTTTCTAGTATACCTTATTTTCTAGATTTTAATGTGGAGCCTTGCAAATATTTTATTCTGTAATTATAAAAAGGCTACATTTTAAAAATCAAAAATAAAACAAATGGACCTAAATGCATATCCACTTGAAGGTTTAGTCACATAGAGAGGGGCTATTCTATGGGACTGGAAAAGACCCTTCTGACTACTCGTGGCATATCCTCTAAGGATAAGAAGTCCTGTCCAAACGTTAAGTTTCTGGTAATCATGCTGTTGGCGATAGCGTTGCTGTCATTATTCTGAGACCCCTATGAGTGTGTCTGAAATAAAGCAAATGAGTAATTAAATGATACTCTAATTGTAATTCTAGCCAAAGCCCTTGAGAATAGGATGCTTAGTGGGAGAGAAAGGAGGCACAGAGGTCAAAGCCAGCTGGCTGCACTGGGGAACTAAGTTATTATTATTCTTTTTTTCCTTTTTCTTTTTCTTTCTTTCTTTTCTTTTTTTTTTTTGCGGGGGGAGAGGTAATTAGGTTTATTTATTTATTTATTTTAATAAAAAAAATTTTAATGGAGATGCTGGGGATTGAACTGAGGGCCTCATGCATGTGCTCTACACTTGAGCTATACCCTACCCCCCGCCAAGTCATTATTTTGAAATGGGGGAAATAAAAAGAATCAAGAGTGTCTTCTGCTTTCCCTACACGCACCGTACCCCGGGGCCCCCAGAGTACGTGACAGCACGTTTCTCTTTATGGAAGTTGTCCATGAGGACAGGGTAAGAAGAATCAGAATGTCACCATTTCAAAATCCCCAGTGGTTTCATGGGTCCTAGCATTGAGTTTCAGCAGCTGCCAACATGCGGACAAAGGGACACCCTCCTGATGGAGAGGTCTTGCTGAAATGCCTGACATATCCAACCCACCTCCCAGCAGACCTTCATCTTAACTGCTGGTTTACAGAAACACGATGCTGAGCACGATGGAAGGGGTGTGGGAAGCAAAGTTTGAAGTGGGCAAGTCCAGGGACAACTGACTTTCTTCAACAAATAAAATTGCACAGAGGTTGAGGGGGAACCTCTAAATTCAATGAGGATGAAAAGACATTATCGATCCATCTGAATGTGTGGAACTTATCTGAGCCCTGATTCAAGCAAACTGGAAAAACAAAATATGACTTTGTTTTTTTAGACACTAACTAGGAGAATCACTGACATCAAGGACTGCTAGGTTTTAGGCGTGATAATAGTCTTGTGGTTATGTGTTTTAAAGAGGTACCTGCTGAAGGTTTACCAATGTGATGTCTTGCATCTGCTTCTAGAAATCAGGAGGAGTGGTTTGTGGAGGGGGTTACAGATGAAATGAGACAACGGACGGATACCTGGGGGGTTCATTACAATCTTCCCTGTCTTTGGTAGACATTTGAATCTTTGGGAAAAAAATACAATAAGGAATCTTGGGCATTGGTGAAGCCACAAGGGCCTCCAGGGAGAGCGTTGTTGCGTCTCCATCAAGGGCATTCTAGGGTGCGAACAAGGAAGTCCAGGCGGACTGCAGGGCTCTCAACCAGTTTGGTTCAAGAACCCCGTTGCGGCAAGTGAGACATTCTTGAAGGAACTGAAGGTCTTTGGTCTGAAGGAGGGACCTGGGGTGGGGACGGGGGGTCACCAGTGTCCTTGGCGCTCTGAAGGGCTTGCCTGCAAAGCTTTGGGCCTGGGCCGCTCCCGGGGCAGAAACTCGGGCGGCCTTTACGGAGTTTTCCGCTTTCTGTTGGGCCCAAGCCCTCCCTCCTGGGACATCCCGCAGCTGAACAGCAACCCTGGGAGCCGAGCCAGCCTCCCCCCTAGAATGGGCAGCCAGGGGCTGGGGCTCCGGGTGTGAAGCTGGACAAGATGACACTACAGTCTCTTCTGATCTTTAGGCTCTTGAAGTCATCCACCCTCCTCCAGGTCACCCCAGCCTCCCATTCCTGCTATTTGTCTCCTTTGCAAGGATGAGTCAGACCCGGCTCCTTCCCCAGGAAGCTGAGGGCAGTGCGGCCAGGTGGATGCTGGGAGCGCGTCTCCCTAGCAGCACGGGGCCGCGAGGAGAGAGCTCATGAAGCTTCCTGGGATGGGAATTCTCAAAGGGTCTGGGAAGCCTATGTGGTTCACAAATGCATATTCACAGTTTCGGTGTCCTTGTATGTTCAGAAAGGAACCCCTCATTCATGGTATCATACATAAAAGCTAAGAGAGAAGACCGTCTCTGCGGGTCGCCAGTAAGACAGGCTCTCTTGGGTGGGATGGGTGGCCGCCAGCACCCCCTTGGGGCCCATGTCCCAGGAGGGCCCTTCCAGCCAGTGTGACCCAGCCTCCATGGCACCTGCTCGCTCACCTCTGGTGGCGTTGCTGTTGGTGTAGGTGAAGATGCTCCCCGGGGTGCTGTCCTCAAAGCTGGCCTGCGGCTGCCCGCCTGCAAGCTTTTGGGGGCCCCAGTGCTGGGCCATGGCTCCAGAAAGCCCTGGAGCCGCCAGGGGGTCACAGCACTTTATACCAGCCTGCGGGATCATCCCAGGCCTCCTCACCTTAAAAGCTCCCAAACCCTTCACCCTCTGATCTCTTAATTGGGCCTTGGACTTAGACCTCCTCCTCCCCCACCCTGGCCTCCTAGTTCCTAAGGTGAGCCCACGAGGGGCGGCTCAGAGGGATTTGCTGGGAACCAAACTTGGAGCCAAGGTGGCTGCAGGAGCTGCCCTGGGCCCTGGCTCAGGCTTGCATGTCTTCTGTTCGCTTCCACCGTTCTGCACCAGCTCCTAGGTCAGGCAGACCCAAGGGCCAGGATTTCCAGGTTGCGGTGTGAGTAAGGAAGCAGCCCAAGGCCCCAGTCTGCCTTGCCCAGGTGGTTCTCCCCAGGAGACTTCGCAGGGCTGAGGCCTGGAACTTCAGGCCGTCCCGGGGGGCCCAGTGGATGCAGGTTGTGTCGGGGTGGCTCCTCCCCTAGGAAGGGACAGACAGGCCTCGCAGTGGGGGGAGACTCCACCATGCATCTTGCTTTCCGCCCCTCTCCACCTTGTTCCCCATGAGCTGCAGCTACTTCAGTCACCAAGGAGCGCATCCGGGCCCTCCCAGCAGCCCTCTTGAAGCACCTGCAGTGCCTACAGGCGTTCGGACCCCACCTGCTCAAACCACTCTCCCCTGAGTTCATGACCTTTCCTTGGACTGCCTCTGACTTCAGCCTCCCTCTAGACTTGCCCTCAAAAGCAAACCTCTCAACAGAGTGTTCCAGATGGGCTGCCTCCGCTGTCCCCTTTCCCACTGCAGTCTGGCCACTGCTGGCTTAGCGCTTGGCAGGGGCACCAATTACCTGCTAACTGCCCACTTCTGCAGCCTTGCCTGTTTGTCCTTAACACAAGAAGGCTCATAGCAGCATGATTCACCAGGGGTCAAAAGGTACAAACAGTCCAAAAGTGAATTAACAGGGGGAGGGAATAGCTCAAGCGGTAGAGCACTATGCTTAGCATGCACGAGGTCCTGGGTTCAATCCCCAGTACCGCCTCTTATAATAAACAAACAAACAAAACCTAATTACCTCTCCCCTGCAAAAATAAGTAAATAAATTGTAAAAATTAAAAATATATATATACAATTTAAAAAAGTGAATCAACAGGTGAATGGATTAAGAAAATGTGGTCTATCCGTGCAACAGAACATTATTCAGCCATAACGAGGAATGAAATTCTAACGTGTTACAACAGGAATTCACCTCGAAAATGTTGTACTAAGTGAAAGGAGGCAGACACAAACAGACCAAATGCCGTCCGATTCCATTTATACGAAATGTCCAGACTAGACAGAAAGCAGATTGGTGGGTGCCGGGGGCTGGGGTGAAAGACAATGGAGAGTGACTGCTAATGGGGACAGGGGTCCCTTTGGGAATGATGAAAATATCGTAAAATTAGATCGTGATGGTGCAGCCTTCGTGGAAAACTGTGGCAAATCCAAAGACTGAAAAATAGAATTACCACGTGATCCAGAAATTCTGCTTCTGGGTATATCCCCGAAAGAATTGCGCGGGGTTTTGAGGGGCTCACAGCACGAACCCAGGCCTCACGATGCAGCTTGATGGAACAAGGTCATATCCCTAGAACTCAGCCCCAGGCCGTTCTGACTTCCCAGTCCAAGCTTTCCCTCTTCCCAGATCCCAGGGAGCTTTATCTGCCTGTCCCCACCAGAGCCAAAGGCAGAGTGTCAGAGAACATGAGAGCGGAAGTGGGCTGCCTCGGAGATCTTCTGCTTGCCCAGGTCCACTCTGAGCACTGGACACAGGACCACCTCTTCCCAGCACTGCCATGGACTGGCTGGCTAGCCTTGGATGGGGTGACCACTCCCTCTCAGGCCAGGTTCATCTTCTGCCTAAAGAGAGACGACCAATCCTGCCTGCTCCCGCCCACCCCATTCCCAACCGGGCTGCTTCTCGCATCCAGGGTCCCCTTGCTGTTTGGAAGCCCTTTGTGAACGTGAAGCGCAGTCTCAGCTGAACATCTGGGGGAAGCCTCTGGCTTGAGCCCTGGAGTGGCCCAGCCCACTGCTCACTGGGCCTGCCCTTGGCCAGCATCACACTAATGATTGAGCTCAGCCGGGGGTCTGCCCCCAAACCCTGGGGGAGGGGAGGAGGCAGCGGTGGCAGTGAGTCCTGGACTGGCGCCGCCGTCTCTGCAGAGTGGGGCGCTAATTGATGATTAGGGCTAACAGAAGATCAAGTCCCATTTTAGCCAAAAGCAGATTACTGCCCTGGAAAGTCACCCAGCACCTGGGCACACACGTGTCTCCCCAAGGCCCAGCGGAAGCTCACTTGGGATTCCGAACTCCAGCAAAGGGTGGAGAAAAGAGGAGGGGCACTGGAGAGGGAGATGAAGAACGAGGGGTGGGGCCAAAAATCTGTGAGGAGAGGCAGGAGAGATGGGAGGGGCCAGGAGAAAAGGCCAAGCAGGAGGCAAGTGTGCTTCGAGAAAACGGGACCCTTGAGCAAAGGCCAGGAGAGCCCCCAGCCAGGCCCTCCACTCTGCCCTGAGTCTCCCACCTTCGCCACCAGCTGGGGCCCCCCCGGCAAGGCTGGAAGATGAGATGCTGGACTTGTCTCTAATCCGACTACTCCGAAGAGACTTGGGGGGTGGTGTGCGCTATTTGGAGCCCTGGGAGCTGACTGTCACCTTGACTTTCCTCACTCCTCCAGAGACTGATTCCCCAAACTGGCTGGTGTTTCCTCCTTGGGTTAGTCTGCAGGTACTCACCTCAGTCCCATGATCTCACCCTATCAGCTGCGGGCCTCCCAAAGTCCTACCCCGGCTGCCCTTCGTGACCTTGAGCAAGTCAGTCACCATCTCTGGAGTGTGTGACACTTCCTCTTTGGGAAGACACTGGTAACATTTCCTTGCTGCAAGGGTTGAATGAGGTCATCCTTTTGAAGAGTTCTAGCAAAGCCTTTCATCCCACGGCTACTCAGCAAGCACCCATTGTGGCCAGGTGCTGTTCTAGGCTCCCAGTAAGCGAGTGGATAGAGATCCCTGCACTCTGGCAGCTGTCATCCTAGTTGGGGGTGAGTGGAATACAACATGAACACTAGACATAATAAATAAGCTGTGCTAAGTAGGATGGAGAACGGGAAAAAGGAAACAGGATGTGGAGGTTGGGGGAGGGAATAGATGTCAATCTTCACAGGGCATCATGGTGGGCCTCTCTGAGAAAGGGACATGAGAGCAAAGACTCCAAGGAGGGAAGAAGCCATGCAGAGATCTGAAGAAGTCATCCCAGGAGAGGGAGCAGTGAGTAAGTGCAAAGGCCCTGGGGCAGGAGCGTCCCTGGCGAGTGAGAAGAACACCAAGGATACCAGGGTGGCTGAAGCAGAGTGGGCGAGTGGAGACTAGGACAAAGGAAGTTCAGACAGGGGATGAGAGCTGGAACACGTGGGTCCCAGAGGCCATGCAGTGTGTCAGCCTTTACTATGAATTAAATGGGGAGCATTAGATGATTCTGAGTGAAAAGTGACACAATATGAGTGACTTAGATGCTAACAAACTTCCTGTGATTGCTGTTCTGAGAGTGGTAGGGGCCAGGCAGGAAGCAGGGGCACCATGTGACAGGCCCTGCGGTGATCCAGGTGGGACAGCATGAAGGTTCCCACCAGGGAGGGGCCAGCAGGCTGGTGACAAGTGTGGGTGTCGGAGTCTGGATAGCTTTAGTAGGTAGAGCTAACAGAGTTTCCTGATAGCTTTGGTAGAGGCAGTTGGACAGAGGGAGGAGTCGAGGCCAGAAGGATGGAGTTGTCCTCAGCCGAGCAGTCAAGGCAGTGTGAGTTTGGCTGGTGGAGGAAAGGTGTGAGCATCAGGAGTTCAAGCATTAATGGCCCATATTGGTCGGCAGGGGTGGAGCTCAGTGGTAGAGCATGTGCTTAGCCTGCATGAAGTCCTGTGTTCAATCCCCAGTCCCTCCATTAAAAACAAATGGCCAATGTGAGTAATGAAAGGAACCATCACCTCAACCCACAGACGTTATTTAAAGAGAACATTCTGACAACTTTATCCCAGTCAATGTGAAAAATTGGATGAGGTGGATGTAGACTCCTAGAGAAACTCTCCTAGACTCCTAGAAAGACTCCTAGACTTTTAAACTCCTAGAGAAACACAAAGAACAAAAGGGGCCCGTGAAGAATTAGAAAATCTGGAGTTCATTAAGACATTGAAGCCATAACTGCAAAAGCCGCCCACAAAGTTTAAGGTGATTTTCAGCCTGGGTATGACATTTTTTGTATGATCTTCACCAGTAACACAGATTTTAAGTGTGTTGTGTGTATTTTACCACAAATACAATTAAGACGATTTTAAAATATGTATTCTCCGTTTCACTGTCAACGACATCACGCCCAGGGTGCACGTGTATTTCCGCAGGACAAAATTAAAATGGTAAAAGTCATCTTTGGAAACAATGTGCCCAATCGGGAGAGAAGTTCTTTTGCCTAAGAGAAATCCAGAGGAACAGGAAGAGGTCGTTAAACAGTTGGCACCGAGGTTTCTGGTAGGGGAACGTGTGGGTCTATGATATTCTCAGGTATCGGTATTCGCGTTGTTACCACTCCAAACGGGAACACCACGCATGTGGCTTTGAGCTTGAAGCTGTGCTGGGCCAGGGCCTGGTGGGAGCAGCCCCTGCCCACCGGAGGCCCGGGTGAGCCATCTGGTCCGCAGGAACCACGTGGGAGGGGACCCACACTGCACCACGTGCAGCAGTGGGGCGCGGAGCGGGGGAGGTCCGCTCAGAGGGGAAAGGCAAAAGGGCACGGGAGCCAGCTCCAGGGGACTCCCCGCGACCAAACGGAGACAAATTGAGCATCTAATAGGATTTCTGACAGGGATGGAGTGTGTGCAAGCCTCTAACTCCATCCTGGCGCGCAAAATGTTTCGCTGTATTGGAACGACTTCGGGTCTCCTAATTGCCAGTTCTCAGTGCGGGGACCCTTCGTGGGGCGGGAAGGCACCGCCGCTCGGCCTGCGCGCCGGCTCTCGAGCGCCCTCTTCTGGCGCCGCCGTGCCGCTCGCCCCGCCAGATCTAGCTGCGCGGCCGCCCTGGGCCGCTTCCGCTTTCTCCGCCTCCTACTCTATCCATCCACCAGCCCCGGCCTCGAACCCCATCCTTCGCAGATCTGCTCACAGAGGTCCCCGCGCGGGATCGGGCCGTGTCCTGAGGGGGTGGGTCCTAGTCTGTGCGTCCTGGGGACGGCTGGGACTCTTCCTACCGCCCTGCTGCCCTGCCACACCCTAGTGGCTTCTACAGATTCCGCTTACCAGTTGTCTGTGCTTCCTGGTTCCACGCAACGTAAATTGCAGGTGGGGGGGCGGGGGTTCATTCGTTCTTCTTATGTTCTTGTGCTTTTAGAAGTGGGGGGTTCGGGTTTTTTGCTGCCTCCTTACTCCTACCTGAATCATTATCTTATTTTTTCTTTTTGAAAAATTGGTTTTAAAATTGTGGTAAAATGCATATAAGAAAATTTACCATCATAACCATTCCTGAGTGTACAGTTCAGTAGCGTTAGTACATTAGTGTTGTCTTCATTGTCATTTTTTGTATTAAGATCATGAATTCAATTTGTGGTCCAGTTAATTGGTTTTTTAATTTTCACTATCCCAGACAGTGGACATCAGACCAAACCTTACACAATATATATGCAATTAAAATTATCAACAAGATGTGTGTATACAATATGATTACCTTAAACTGTCTACCACTATTTGGGAAGAAATTCAGAACAGAAGACTGGGGAGAATCCCTTTTAACAATAGTATTTCCTATAGGTCAGGGCTTGGTGTTTTTATTGTGTGTATTCATTTTGTCTGTTCCAGTGTGTGTTCCTTTTGTCTGTCCTGCCTTTTAGACATGGTGCAACAAGAGATATGCTGCTTTGTTTCCATTGTTCTAGAAAGGTTTTTTACCGTCTTTGATTCAGGGAACCAAGAACAGAAAGCTTGTCTTCACTGGGTCCAACTGCAGGGTGTCCCTGTTTCTCTGGGAGAGTGACCTGCTTGCTTCTCTGTAAGGGTGGCACTTGCCCTGGGCCATTTTCTGCAAGGTCCATTCACACCTTCTTCTGTAAGGCTGGGTGTCTGAATCTGATAAGTCAGGCTTTACCTTGATAAGTGACATTTCTGGTGAGGTTGTGATTACAAATTCATTTTATCCAGTTACAGTTCGGGAGTCAAGAGGACCAACTCTAACCGATGCAAATAACTGCTTTGCCCAGCAGCTCCTGGGAAGGGGCACAGCACACCCTTGGTACCACGATGCCGAGGGTTAAGCCAGCTGTCTTTGACTTGTTATAGCTGCACCTGAGGTTAGTTGTAAATGTATTATGATTTTGCTCTGGTCTGAACGTTTGTAGTCCCCTCTGCAATTCATATATTGAAACCCTAATGGCTAGTGTGCTGGTATTAGGAGGTGAGGCCTTTGGACAGTTATTAACTCAGAAGAGTGGAACCGTCATGAATGACACTGTGCCCTTATAAAAGAGGCCTGGGAGGGTAGAGCTCAGTGATAGAGCATGTGCTTAGCCTGCACGAGGTCCTTGGTTCAATCCCCAGTCCCTGCATTAAAATAATTAAAAAACAAAAGAGGCCGGACAGAAACTCCTTCCCCTTCTGCCAGGTGAGAAGTCTGGGACCCAGAAGGGGGCCCTCAGCTGCCCCTGCTGGTGCCCTGTCTCTGACTTCCAGCCTCCAGCACTGTGAGAAATACCTGTCTGTCGTCTGTAAGCTACTCCAGTCTGTGCTGTTTTGTTACAGCAGCCCAAACAGACGAAGACAGGAAACTGGTATTAAATAGTGGGGATGATGGTGTAACAAGTACCTAAACACGTGAAAGCCACTTTGGAACCCAGGAGTGAATAGAGGCTGGAAGAGTTTGGAGGCGATTCTGATGAGGACCCAGAAGTTACGGAGGAAAGCCTCAGTCTTCTCCAAGAATGCCTGAGGGGCCACAGACTGCTGGTAGCCGCGTGGAGGTTACAGAGAACCAGGTTATTAGAAATTGGAGGAGAGGCCATCCTCGTCATAAAATAGCAAAGAACTTGGCTGAATGGTGTTCATGTTCTAGTGTTTTGTGGAAGGTAGACCTTGTGAGCAATGAAATGGGATTTCTGGTTGAGGAGAAACCTAAGTTTAGCATTGAAGGTGCGCTTGGCTTCACATCAATGCTTACAGTAAAACCCGAGAACAGAGACATGCCTTAAAGATGGAATGGTTAATAGTTAAAAGGGAAGCAGAAGTTAAACTTTTGGAAACTTCCCAGCCTGTGCAGATTGCAAAAAATGAGGCAGCATGTTCCGACGGGAACACTAAGGGTGTGGCCCAGCGAGCCTTTGATAAGGAGACTCGTATGGCCGAGAGCCGTGGACTTCAGCCATCACAGCAAGAAAACTGCCAGTTGGAACTGCAGGGGGAGGAGACAGGAAGGAATGAAGGAAGGCTCTGGGATTTCTTAAAGTTTACAGGATGGGACATAGAACTGTTCTCCAAGACAAGGGAAGAAAAAATTTTTTTAAATAAACAAAATTTTAAGAAAGAAAAAAGACACTAATGAACTTATCTACAAAACAGAAACGGACTCGCAGACATAGTAAACAAACTTATGGTTACCAGTGGGAAAGGGGGTGGGAAGGGATAAATTGGGAGTTCAAGACTTGCAAATACTAACTACTATATATAAAACAGATAGAAAACAAAATTTTTCTGTATAGCACAAGGAAATATATTCAGTATCTTGTAGTAACCTATAATGAAAAAGAATATGGAAAGAAATATGTGTATGTATATGTATGACTGAAACATTATGCTGTACACCAGAAATTGACACAACATTGGAAACTGACTAGACTTCAATTAAAAAAAAGACAAGAGAAGGACCCCAAGGGCTATTCAGAGAGCATCAGCGCTGCCTCCTCCATTTAAAAGGGAGGGGGCATTGTCTGGATTTCATCAGGTCAGCCGATCGTCACCCAAAGCTGTGGGGACAGTGTCTCCCAAAGCCCTGACCAGGAGTGGGTGGTGTGGTGCCCAGCAGAGCTCTGGGGCCATGGCTCCCGTTACCTGGATTTGGAAAGATGGAGACACCTGGCACTGCAGATGTGAGACCCAGGCAGAGTGCCACGGCTAGGACAATACCCAGTGCATCTGTGGGATTGGGGCCACCCCAAGAGTTCTGGACTGGCTGGGCCACTGGCATGTGACTGTACCCAAGGGGAGCTATAGGCTTGAACTCCAGTCAATCTGTGAGAGCTGGGGTGTGGGCTGCACCAAGCAAAGCCCCAGGGACAGGTGTGTCTAGCAGGCAGGACTCCCGCCCCAGTGGGCCCGGTGGACAGAGCATCGGGTTCAAGAAGATAATTCTCAAGCCTGCATATTTGACGTTGTCTGCCCTGTTGAGTTTTGCATGTGCTTGGGACGCATCCACTTTTTCTTTCTGATTTCTCCCTTTTGGAACAGGAGTGTTTACCCTCTGACGGTCCTACCATTGTATTTTGGAAGCACAGAACTTGTTTGATTTATAGCTTCACAGCTGGAGAGGAATTTGCCTCAGGATGAATTGGACCTCGAGTATGACCTATATCTGGTTTAGATGATATTCAGATGAGACTTTGGACTCTAGACTTTTGAGTCAGTGCTGGAACTGGTTAAGACTTTGGGGTGTTGAGATGGAATTAATGTATTTTCCTGTGAGAAGGACATGAACTTGAGGGGGTGGGGTCCAGGGGCAAATATGAATGAGTAAAAGTCAAGGTTAATAGACTGTCACCCCAAAGAACTCTATCAAAAGACAGTTGTGGGTTTTCGAATCCATTTATGATCAGTGGATCCGAATCTTGATCTGTAGTCATTGTCTTCCGATTTTCTTGAGCATTTTCCACATGGCAATACTTTCCTTTCACATGGTTGCATCTAGGAACTCTAATGTAATCCCGATGTCAGGGGGCTGTGTAGTACAGTCTGCACAAGTAGAACCTGTTAAATGGGGAAATGGAGAAAGAGCTAGAAGAAAAGGTATCATTGTGTGACTATGAGAAAATGGAATACTAAAGACAGTGCCAAAAATCTTCCAGGGCAGATCATGACAGCTGGCTCTCTCTTATCAATTTCACTGGTTCCCTAAAAATTTTTGTCTTGTTCCACTGGTCTTGAGCCAGCAGTCTACTCCAGGAAGTCATCGGCTTCTGGGCCAGGTTTATCCTAGGAGCGTTGAGCTTTAGTCCTCTAGAGGTTGAGGCAAGGTTTTCAGGTAGTTTCAGGCAACTCTCAGGAGTTTACATACATTCTACGAGTTGGTCTGGACCTCAAGTGTATCTGCTATCTAGTGCTACATAACAAGCCACCCTAAATCCACAGTGATTTTTTTTTTATGAGTTTGTGTGTTGGCTGAGCCCTGGTAGGGGGTGGTTCTTTGCACCACATAGTATTGGTTGGGGTCCCTCATGTGGTTAGGGTCCCTCAGGTGACTTCGTTCAGCTGGGAGCATAGCTGAGGAGGCTGGAACATCCAAGATGGCCTCACTCCCATGTCTGGCAGTGGGTGCTGGCTGTTAGCTGGGCTGTGTTATTCTCTTCCATGCATGTCATCCTCTGAGGCCTTTCTCTCCACAGGGCCTCTCAAGCAAAGCAACCCGTACTTCTTTCCATGGTACTGGATTCGAAGAGAGTAAATACAGAAACTGCAAAACCTCTCTGCCTGACGCCTGGAAGTCACCCAGTGTCACTTCTGCCACAATCTATTTGTCAAAGCAAGTTTCAAGGGCAGCTCTGGTCAAGAGAAGGGGAAATGGACTCCGCTTCTTGTTGGGGGAAGGAGCGGCCAAGGCATATTGCAGAAGGAGGTGCAGGATAGGGGCCATTGCAGTGACCATCTTTGGAAACAGTCCATCCATCCAGTGAGAAGTGCTCTGCCAGTCCCCACATGTACGAGAAAACCCAAGAGACAGGAAGAAGCTGTTAAACAGTTGGCACGGAGGTCTCTGATAGGGGAACATGTGGGTCAGTGACAGCGGCTCTGCCCCTCCCTAAGTGGTGGCGCCTGTGTGGTCATCACTTGATAAGCCTTGATGTGGACATACTAGGCAGGCTGTACACTGTGATCCTGTCCTGCCCGGCTGCTTGTTTCCAGCTACCTTGGGCCTGCCGATCTGTCCATTTCGTGTGTCACTAAAGCTATTAATAAACAAGAGGATTTTAAGCCTTGGAGCACGATCTTTCCAAAGGTATAAAAGTCATTGTGCTGAGCCTGCTTGTGTTAGCTCGTGCATAAAAACAAGAGCATTTTCAAATTTATCCTAAGAAGTTATGCAATTGCTAAAATATATTTTAAGTGTTTTTATTGAAGTGAAAGTCATATAACATAAAATTAACCATCTTAAAGTGTACAATTCAGTGACATTTCAGTACCTTCACAGTGTTGTACAGTTACCACCCCTGCCTGTCTAATTCCAGAGCACTTTTATCACTCCAACTCGAAACCCTGTACCTATTAGCAGTCACTCACCATTCCCTGCTCCCCCCAGTCTTTGGCAACAACTAATCTGCTTTCTGTCTGTGTGGATTTACCTGTTCTGGACATTTCGTATAACTGGAATCATGCAACACGTTACCGTTTGTGTCTGGCTTTTTTCACTGAGCACCATGTTTTTGAGATTCATCCAAAACGTAGCATGGATCAGGACTTCCTTTTTATTGGAACATATGTAAATTAATGACATTTCAATAAATTCACAAGGTAGCTTTGATAATTGCATTGAATTGTTTTTAATAACTATGGTGCCTCATGATCATTCCTCATTATTCCTGACACCCCCTTTATTTACATGTGTCGTCCAGTGACTTACCCAAGCCATCTACCAATGATGGTGGTCTGAAGAAGACCCTTGCCAGCACTGTTGTTAATTTGAGGACTGATCTTGGAGAAGACCAGCATCAAAGAGCATTGTGAGAGGAGATGGGTCAACTGCCCTAGAACCAGAAATGACCATGGCCTTGACCGTGTAACCAGAGTCACAATATTTGGTAACAACCCAACCCAGGAGAAAGTAACATGATAACCAGTCAGAATGTTAACTTCTCTATTGAGGAAGCACCTTTGCTACTTGTTTTGTTTGCTTGTTTATTTTCTTATAATTGACCTCAGCTGGGAAATAACCAAGGGCCAGCAGAAAAACACCTCTGTTAACAGAATTTTGAGCTGTCAGTTCCTACTAGTGTGAGGAAAAACCTCTGCCCTCTGGGTAGAATACCTGTGCTGTAAAGAGACTGACGACTGAAAGACCCCTTTACTTCTGAGCAGCCAGGCCTCTGCAGTATACATAAGGTTTTAAAACATTTATTGACTTAATACACTTTATGCAACTTATGTACAGTCCTAGTGAAAGATGCGCCGGTGGCAGTGTTATTTAAAGCTTTAAGATTTTAAGTTTTAAAATATAATCGAAACGACCCGACAGAAAATGAAGCAATATTTACCCTGTGGTAATTTTCCAAATTTGAGTGCTGTGAGGGGCAATTGTGTTTATACAGAAACAAGAATGTGTCAGCAAAAAGTGGCCATGTATTTCTGGGTTCTCTGTCACGATGAATTTGAATTCCTTTGGAGATTGTCCAGGTAGAGATTACTTGCTAATTATCTCAATTTATTATTCCCCCAAGGTCTCAAAGGCAGTGGATTAGGGAATCTCAGAAATTATCGTGAGTTGAGCTTGAAGAACAATACAGTCAGAGTTGATGAATGAAAATTACTCACTTTGCAAAGTGGACTCGCTTTGCAAGGCTACATAACTAGTGCTATTGTTGGAAATTTAAAAGGATCAATTAATTATTTCAACTCAATTGATTTCAACTCATGTGTTTACATTTGCATAACATAGATATTTTGTGTAAGAAATGATCACATATCTGCTCCGTAGAATAAGTATCAGGAGTGTAGGAAGTTACATTTAATAGTATTTCTTGTGAAAAAAATTAATAATAAATACATCTCAAATCTTGCAAGAACTCAAAGGTAATGTTTGTATGATATTTTATATTGTGATAAAATTGGGCAGAAGATGGAGCCATCTTTTTTAAATGAAAATTAACAAAACAACTTCATTTATTCAAGGGTTTACCTCGCACAGAAATTTTGAAGGAACTCCGCATTTTAGATGATCTCCTTGGCTTTATTTTATCAAGTGGAGTACAAGGGTCACAACTTGATAAGTGGGGTCCTGAAATTTTAATCGCAAAGCATGTGGCGTTGTGTCATTTGGAAAGGAATGCAGTGACCAGGGCTGTTGCAATCCAAGGCCACCCAGTTCCCAGTTGAAAAGGCCCTAGAATCCCGTGCTTGGTGGGGGTTTGAGGAGCTTTCCAGCTCTTGGCCCCCATCCATCACCCCTGGAGGTGCGTGGAGCAGGGCAAACTTCAGGGCTCAGCAACTTCCTCTCAGCTCTTCTATTCCCATCGGGCTTGCAGGCCACTTCCCCCTTTGTCTCTCTTATGTTGTGAAAGCCCTTGAAATATTGGTGAGAGTGTTTAATATGGAAGGGGTTCCTGGAGCTTCTTCATAACTCTTAAAGTTTGGCCTGATAGTAACATATGTTTCCTTTTCCTTATCCTGTAACTTAGGAATAAGGACACGGCGGCAATTAAAAAAAAAACTCCAGTTTTCCATTTCTCACATCCAAAAACTTTTTTTAGGGAGAGCGTGTACCAGGGACATGAGGCCACTGCCTAGACTTTTACTAGTAACAGCCTAATCGCTTCAGATGGTTGTGTGTACATACTTTCTTTTTACTTATTAGTATGTAATAACCCAAAGTTCTATGATTTTATTGATTACTTTTTGTCTTTTCCTTTTTGAGCATTTAGAAATTGCCTTTGTGCACAGAAAACAATCATGACATGCTATTGTCTCTGCAAGATCAATTTCTTTAATTTATTTAAATATCTGAACAGGGTCACCAGAAGGCAGATGCACTTCGTATGAGGACTGAAGTTTAGACAATTAGGGTCTTTCTTTAAGAAAAAGAATACAAATTTCTTTCCAAAAGTGTATATTTATTTATGAAAAAAAAAGAAATCACAACAAAATGACAAATTTTAAAAAGTTGACAAATACCGCAAAAATAACAAAAGCCAGCAAAATTCTGTAGTTGTATAACTTCTACTTGAGCTAACTGTATTCTCTTTTTCTCCCTTCATTTTGGCTACATATTCTTTTATCACATTTTTTTATGACAATGATTTTGAAACATAATTTTCTCTAGAGGGACTAGAACAGTAAAGCAGTCTTTCTTCCGGCATGCTTGATCAAAATGTCTTACTGTTGATGGTTTAGATTAGTCTGTTTCTGTTTCACCAGTCCTCATCAGGAAAGCCACCTCACGAACTTCCTCTGAGGTTTTTGGCTCAGACCGGGCTCCTTGCTCTGGGACCAGCCCTTCAGGGGTGAGCTGAGGGTGGCCTGGAACCTGTCTGTGGTTTCTTCTGTTTCCTAACCTTGAGGGACCAGTATCTTCACAGCATCAGAGGTGTGGGCTTACATTTTCGCATGTTTTCCCCCTGGGAGTCTTTGAGATCGATTGAAAGAGAAGTTCTATTGGCTTTGAGAGCCTAGGGGTCTTCATTTGTTTATTTCCTCTGGAAGTGGGCAGAAGTAGCTTTCAAAGGAAACTCCCCCCACTGATATGCATAAAACGGAGAAAAAAGCCTTGCCCTCACCGGGCATAAGAATCTCCTTGACCTCTCTGGCATGCTAGAGGCTGTCAAGGGGGCCTCCTAGGAGGACAGAAGTCCCCCCACTGCAACTATGCCCAAACCGGGGGTGTTCATTGGGTGCAGAGTCGATGAGCTCAGGAACTCCTGGGTGTAAATGGGCAAGTGAAGGAGATGGCCCCCAGTTCGTGTAGCGCCTTGGAAAGCTAGTACTTTATTGGAGCTTGGGTAGAGGTTAGGCTTCTGAGCTGGCCAGGACTCCACTTGCTTCCCTCCCAGGACAAGACTCAGACCCCCATGGCCATGCTCCAAATGTCACCGGTGCCCTGGACTCCTCCAGAAGGTCATTCTCCTGTGGGCGGCTCTCTTGTGAACCTGTCCCATTTTTACAACTACCTGCACGAATCTTTCCTTAGAGGACCCAGACATGCAGTGTGTCCCAGTCCCCTTCAGAATGACTCCAGGGAGCAGAGCTCCAGGCAAAGACCACAGAAAACAGAACCAGTTCTGCAGCTAGAACTAGAAGCTAAATGTCAGCGGACCTCCAGGTCCACAGGGGCAGCTACTGGACTGGGGCTGACCCAGGCAGAAAGGACTGGCCCCAGGTCACAGTTACTCTGGCCTCAGACTGGAAACAGAGAGGATGAGCAATGGTGTTACTTCAATCTGGGAGACAGGACACCTCACCCAGGCTCTCAGTTTCTAAACTGAAAGACAAATGTGCTTTAGTCTAGTCTGGTCAGTTTTTTGGGTTTTGTGTGTGTGTGTGTGTGTTTTGGTGGGGGGAGGGAGTTAGGTTTATTTATTTATTTATAGAGAGAAGGCTGGGGATTGAATCCAGGACCTTGTTCATGCTAAGCATGTGCTCTACCACCATGAGCTATACCCTCCCCCTCTAGTCTGGTCAGTTTTGTATCCTGGAACACAGTGACAATTCACAGAAACAGGGAAAGAGGAACTAACCAAGATGGACCGGAGGACTAGAAACCTCAAAGTCTGTGGCCATAAGACTTTGACGGATGAGAGCCCAGAAGCCAGCTCGATCACTTCCCTTTTGGGCAAAAGGCTGGAGACTCAAGGACCCTGGCACTGTGCACCCCTGGAATAGCTATTCCCAGGCGAGTGATGGTGGGGGAGCCCTCTAACGTGTGCAAGCAAAAGTCTCAGCCAGAGAGAGGATGCACATTAACCCCTCCGTAGAAAAATGGGCAAGACACTTGAGCAGACACCTCCCCAAAGCAGAGCTTTTCATAAACACATGAGAAGGTGCACAACTGTGACAGACGGCAGAGAAGTGGGACATTAACCCACAACAAAATATCTCCCCCCACCCACCAGGTGCGTGAGAATTAACAATCCCAGCTCTGCTAGTGCCGTGGGTTGGCACTGGGACTGGGATTTGGTGCAAACCCTGTGAGAAAGTTTGGCACTATCTCCTCCACTGGACCACACACCTGCCCGTGCCCCAGCCACTTCGCCCTGGGGTGTGTGTACATGCCCCACAGAGGCTCCAACATGACCTTTCAGAGGAGGATGTTTGACTCTCTGTCCTGAGTGAAAACTGGAAACCACCTAAATGTCCGTTAACAGTAGGATGGGAAAAGAAACTGTGGTATTGGCTCACATCAAAATACCATACAGGAATGAAAATGAATTACCTACAGCAATATTTAATAACATAGGTAAATCTCATAAACATAATGGTGAGAAAGAAGAGAGACATGCCATTCATATAAAGTCCCAAACTAGGCCCAACTAAACCCTTGTTTGGAGAAGCTTCCTTAGGGGGTAAAATACTAAAGAAAAGTGAGGAAGTGATTACAACAAATGTGAAGAAAGGAGTCACAACTGGCTGTAATAAGAAGACTCTGACTAAGGAGGGGCACAATGTTGATCTACTGCACTGCGCAGACGTTTGCTTCAGAATTGTTCTTTCAACTGTACAATATATTCGATGCACTTTATTTCAAACAGCTTTCGTGAGCTGTCTATTGTATGTTTATTTACACACAACCAAGTATATGGTTTAAAGTGTACAATTTGGCACATGTGACACATATATATACACCTGTAAAACCACCACCCGCAAGATAATGAGCATAGCCATCACCCTAGAAAGTTCGTTCCACTCCTCCTCCCCACCTCTCCTCATAGCCCTGTCCCCAGGCAACCCCTGATCTGCTTTCTATCACTATATGTTACTTTGCATTTTCTAGAGTTTTCTATAAATGGACTCATTCAGTATATACTCTTTTTCTGTCTGGATTCTTTCACTCAGCATGACGATTACTTCGAGATGCATCCAGGTTGGTGCATGTTTCGATATTTCCTTTTTTTCTGTTGTTGAGTAGTATTCCCTTGCTTGGATGGACCACAGTTTGCTTCTCATTCAGACTCAGAAGGACCGAGTTTTTGAGTTATTTCCAGTTGGAACTATTACAAATAAAGCCGCTCTGAACCTAAAGATGCACAGAGTTTAATTCCAGGTGGAGGTGGCAGGTTGAACGTCTGTGTCTGTTTCTTCAGTATTTATTTCAGGCAGTAAAGTGACTTTGAGGAGGAAAAGAACGTAAATCTATATGAAAGGGGAGGGCAGAGGATGAGACCACAGCAACAACATTTTGGGAGCTGAGAAAAGCTCTACCTGAAAGTGTTACTGGAGAGCAGGTTCTTGTCTCACGAGGGAAAGAATTTGAGAGTGAGCCATGGTAAAGTGAAGGCAAGTGTATTTAGAGAGACACAGGTTCCATAGACAGAACACCGTCCATCTTAGAAGGGAAAGTGGCCCCGCGGTGTGGGGGTGGTTAGTTTTTATGGGCTGGGTAATTTCATAGGCTAACAAGTGCGAGGGTTATTCTGTTTTGGGGAAGAGGTGCGAGGATTTCCAGAAATTAGGCCCCCTGCCCACTTTTGGCCTTTTATAGTGAGCCTGGGAACTGTCATGCTGCCAGTAGGTGTGTCATTTAGCAGCTAATGAGAGTCAAGGTCTACTGGAAGACAAATCTTCTGCCATCTTGGACCTAGTTGGTTCTACCCAGTTTATGTCCTCTCCTCAATGGCTGTGTCATTCTTTTAATGGTTGTGCCCTGCCCCTTTCTCTCCTGTCTCAGAACCAAGCAGAGATCCTTTCCTCTGCACCCAGATCTGGGCCTCCAGGCAGTGTTATCAGTGTCTTCTCTGGGGAATCCAGATGAGACTGGCCTTCCAGTCACTCTCCCAGAATTGAAGGGCAGGAGCTGCTAAATTGAGAGGGTCCAGCACTTGGGTGAAAACAGACTCTTTGCCAGGTACATCCTCCTGATACTTTAGAGCACTGAGGACAAAGGGAAGATTCTACAAGCTTCCAGAGAGAGGGGCAAGGATTCAGTATATAAAGATTTGGGAATCAGAATGGTGATCCCTGGAACAAAGAGGTAATGCAACAATTTTTTCTAGATGCTGGAGGAAAATCTCTTCCAAACTAGAATTCTATAAGTAGCTCAGTTATCACTGGTATCTTAAAGGCAGAACAGAGATTTTGTCAGACATGCAAATTCACACAAATGTCTCTCCCACATACTGTTCCTCAGAGATCTGCTAAAGAACGTGCCCTCCCTCCCCTGAATTGCAGGGTAAACACAACGGAGGAAGGCAAGAGCCACAGGGAAACAAGTTCCAACAGAGAGAGGAAGGAGCCAGGAGGAGGGTCCAGCCTGACTCCAGGTCCCAGGAGGCAGCCAGTATACATCTGAAAAATGTTATGTGATAGACAGACACATGCAGTCCCTGATCTAGAGGTGCTCCACCAGATGGCCGGCCGGGGAGCCCTGTTTCCCTCTAGTCACTCATGACCTTGCCCACTGGCTTCCCAAAAGGGAACTCGAAGGGAAGCTGGAAACTCTGTCCAGTTTCCCATCTCTGGGGAGCCTGGGCCCTAGAGTGATAAGGTTGTCCCTCCTTCCCCACCACTCAGGGTTTATATCCATCATCTTCCTCGTGCACGTCTATGAAGTGAGCTTTTCCTGTCATCCTGACTAAACTTGCGATCCTCTCATTGCCCGTCATCCTAGAACAGCGAAGAGATCTGACAAAGATGCTATTTCCTTCTTGACCGTGATAACAAAGGTGATAGAGGTGCAAATGTGTTTTGGGAATTTATCCGTTAGGTCAATTGACATTTGAGTACCAACAAGGCATGGAGAACAAGGTGTAATCCTGCCCTTGTGGCACTCACCTTTCAGTGGAGGAGACAAAAGCTAACACGCCTCTGGATTCTGTAACGTTGGGGAGAGACAGGAAGCTGGAAGGAAGGCAGAGCCAAGGTGTGGATGGGAGCAGTGTGGCAGTGGCAGCTGCTATTTTAGGTGCAGTAGGTGAGGGGCTCCTCTGAGCCCCGGACACTTGAGCAATTGATCCCGATTTCCTTTGAAGCATACTCTATGATCACTCTGTGAATTTCTCAACCACTCTTCATATATTTCTCAACTACTCTCTGTAAATTTCTCATTTGACCTGGAAAGCATGTGTTCTCTGTAGTATACACAGTTTAATAAGTAGTTAGAAAACCAATGTCACAGATTCTGGTTTTAGCCAATTGTATTAGGATGTAAATATTTAAAAAATTTATGTATATTAAGGTGTTTTGACCTTCTGGCTGGGAAGAGACTGTCCTCCTGTCTCTAGGCCCCAGGAATCAAATGCACTGTGTTTTCCTGAGCCTCTTCTCTGTCTTCTCTTGTGGCCGCACCTGACTAAGGATCCTTTAAAGTAATCCAAAACCCAAACTTGGAGATTTCTCTTTGTTTTGCCCCAAGAATAAGACTGTTACATTTCTGCCCACTTGTTCTTCACATATTTAAAGCAAATTGTGCTTTCTCTGCTTCAGTGAAACTCTGTTCAGAAAGATTCATTACAATGACTTCTTTATTGTAAAGTGTGCTCTTTATTGACATAAAATTATACTTTTGGGGTACCATTTAATATGCTTTGAATTCTCCTTTGTCAGACAAGAATATTGCTTTTTCCATTAATTTACAAAGGAGGTGGCTGAGAGCAGATGTGTCTCTGAAGAGTTCAGCCAGCGCACAGGCTGCTCAAATTAAGTAGCTCATCTAAAGGCCAAACCAGCGTGCCTTGGCTTGGAATGGAGGGCCCATGGGGTATAGGTAGGCCAAGGGGTAACTTCAGTACCTGGTTCAGGGGTAATCATCCCATTTTGGAAATTATCTGACAACCAGTGAAGCAAAACCAAGGGCTAGAGCAATAGCATTCAGAGGAATGACGGGTGAGCATGAAATCCATGAAGACGGGGAACCGTGGGGCTGCTGTGCCCAAACAAAACATGTGTCTGGAAGCGTGACTTTACAGAAATAATAATTCAGAGGATGAAATCAGGGCTGACAGGAGAAGAGGTGGGAGAAAGTTCAAGGGGGCTGATTTCCTTATCTTTAGATAATCATTATTGTCCAAAGTTGGTAAATCAAGTCATAAAGGTTTGAATATATTCTTTAAAAGTAGAAAATGAAACCACGAGAAGATCTAAAAGTAATGATAGAAACATAAAGTTCGGAGGAGCAGAGGGCAGGGCAGGAGGCGCAGTGACAAGGACAATGAGTGTCCTTATTTCCTAGTCTTTGAAAGTAAAGAATTCATCAGTGGGCCTACCTGTTTGTCCTCAGACCCATTGCCCTTCAGGGTTAGGCCCTGCTGCCTCCCTTTCCCAGGCTCTGGATTCAGTTGGTTTCTGGCTGGGATTGACCGTGGAGGGGACATGAATAAGAGATTAGAGGGTGAGAAGAGGGGAGAAGCTCAGGTGTCGTCTCTCTCCCTCTCTGTCACCAGCCTCAGGGCAGCAGCGACTTTCTGCTTGTGCTGATTCCCCAAGCTGCCTCACGACCCCCACATCAACCTCCTAGTAGTCCTGGGTACCCCTTTCCTGGTGTTCAGTGCCCTCAGTTGAAGTGGTTTCTGTTTTCTGGGGAGGACCCTCATGGAGATCATAGCCACTTTGAGAACACAATGAGGAACGGCCCGTGCTGGGCATCATGGCACAGGGGAGTGACAGCCCAACCAGTGACCAAATACTAAGCCACAAACAATACTCAAGAAATTTCCAAAGAAATAGAAAAGAAAGCACTACAGAACACATTCTTGACCTAGAACGTTAACAACAAAAAGGGAAAAGTAAAGGAAAGAAAACCAAAGCTTACCTTTAGAACTCCCTTTAAAAAAAAATCTTCGGTTAAAAAAAAGTCAAAGAAAAAATTGCAGAATATCTAGAAAACAGGAATGACGAGAACAGAAAGTACTGACTCAGAACACAGAGACATCAGAGAACTAGTAAATCAATCCTCAAACTGGTTCTTTGAGAACCCAAAAACAAGACAAAAAGATAAAACAGTAGCCAACCTAAGCAAGGGAAAAAAAAAAAAAAACAAAACATACTGGATGAAGAAGTCTCTAATCCCCCGAGACCTTGCAGAAGTGACTATAAGCCCCCTAGGGCCACAGGCGACTTGTGATCAAGGCGACGGAAAAAGTAGTTGTGGCAGGGGAACCCTTTACTATGGAGAAAGTTCTCATAAGGAAACTTCTGATGCCTGATTGAGCTACCACCACCATTTCACATGTTACCTCCAGACTCAACCCAGTCCAAGAGGAGCAGAAGGGCAGAAGCATCCTTGGAGCCCCTGAAGGATTTGCCTGAACTTCTCATTGGCCAGAAGTAGGTTACCAGCCACCACAGTTCACTATAGCAGGAGTTCTTTCCTTTTAAGAAAAGAGTAGGGTTCAGAATATAACCAGAGCTCTACCAACAAAGGCCCCACTGATCATTTGTCTCTTTCAGCACAGAAGCTGCACTTTTTTCATCAGTGCCATTTCAGAGTGTGTTTGGGTAACTGGTAAAGCGAGTCTTCCCTCGAGTCAACATTTTCTTGGCCCATCTTGCACATTTACTCTTAGGAAACTTACAATCATGTTGTCGGCTTCTGTGACACTCAGGTAGGAAGAGATGGACGTCATTTATTGGGCCCCTACAAACCCCAATATGCTTTTGTTCCCCGAACTTCCTCCACCCTCCCACCTCTCCCTTAGTGATTGTCTTTTCATCTTTATGAGGATAGGATGTAAATGTGAAGTCTGACCACGTCAAAGTAAAGTGTAGCTGATACCAAGTGGTCAAAGGTATAATACTAATGACAGTAATGGAACAAAAGGTCTGAATGTACTATTTAAGCTAACAAAGAACTAAAGATAACAGGATAAATATCAAATGTGGTGTCTTGGGGTTTCCAGGACCATCGTCAGGAACATGCAGGCCTGCCGAGTTAACCCTTTACTACACATAAGGGGAAGAGACTTGTGTCCAATCTCGTAACAAAACCTATCCCTCCATGTTTTCTATACAGGTTGACTCTAAAAGTTGAAAAACCAAAGTCAAAAATTCACATTATGATGTTTCTGTAATTATTTTTTTAATGGCAGATCAACAAGAGGCATACTAGGATTACATTTCCTTCTTACAAATCTAATTTGATGACCCCTGGGCCATTTGAAAAGACAATTTTCTTAGCATCAAGTTCCAATGGATTCTCTTCCCTTAAACAACATCAATCGGTAGAATTATATTTTACTTTGCTTCTTATTTTGATCATAACTTCCTAGTACAGTTCTTTTCTCCATGCTGTTTCTAATTGGTTTCCTTATTTTCTTGTACTAATTAGCATCATCAAATTCAATTTTCTTCAAACTCCCAATCACACTATCTAATATGTCAAGTTCACATAAATACACTTAAAAAAAATTCTCTGCTCTTATCCAGACTGATTGCCAATCAGGCTTTCAGCCCAGTTGGCACCCCTGGTATTTCCTGTCACTGCTCTCCTGGATTAGATCCACTGTCTTGTGGATCCCACATCTGCTTTTTTCTTTGTTTACACCCTTGTTTTGCTGGAGAACATCCTTAAGTAGCTTCCTAAGAAAAATAAATTTGAGAAGTAAATTTTCTTAGCTCCTGCCTATTTTAAAACATTTTTATTTCATTGTCACACTTAATGGATAGTTTGGCTGGTGTAGATTTCTAAAATGAAAATCGTTTTCTCTCAGAATTTTGAAAGCATTGCCTATTATCTTTTTTTTAATTGTTGCCCTATCATCTTTTATCATCTGGTGTTGTTATGAGGTCTGATACTGTTTATTCTGATTCCTACTCTTCTTTCTCAATTTTATCTTTTGAAAACTATTGTTAGTTGCTTGCTGGATTCCTGGATCTCTCATCCAAGTCCTCATATTTTCTCTCAGAGTTTTTGTCTGTGTTGTTTGCTCTATTTTCTGGGACACTCCTTCAGTTTTATCTTTCAATATTTCTATTGGAATTTGAATTTCAATAATCACATTTAATTTTCAAGAATTCTTTCTTGTTCTCACTCCTTTTACATAATATTCTGTTCTTGTTCTGTGGATACAATATTTCTTAGTTCTCTGAATGTGCTAATTGAAAATGTTAAATTTCCCATATTTCCCCCTGCATTTTCTAGGATTCTTCCAAGTTCCCTTTTTTCCCTAAAGGTTATACTTGACTATTTTTAATGTTGAAGGCTTTCTTCAGATTTCTGATGATCTTAGTGGTTGGCTCACATTTAGTAAGGAAAGGCTGGATAGCTGTTGTGAATTTAATCGGCTTTAGAGCAAATGGGTCCATTTTCCTGCTATGATGCCTCTGTGTAGAGCACAGGGCAGAGGAACAGAGTTCATATCCTGCAAATGCTAGAATAAGGAAACAATTGCTCAGGGGTTGCCATCACCAATGTTGGAAGTCCTAGTTCTCTACAGACATTTCATTCAATTTCCTTAGAGAACTGTCAGGTATTTTCCCTGTAGGCCTGTACCAGCTGCTAGCTCAGCTGTTTGGTGGACAAGAGGAGGTTTCAAATGAAGCAGTCATTCTGTAGGGGGGCCTTCAATTAATCCCCATGTGTTCAGACCCATTTAATTCTATTGCCTTCCACCACATGCCTGCTGATTCTGAGCCTATCCTCTGGTGTTATATCCGGCAAACTGGCTCCCCCTTCCTCTGTTGCTCCTTTGTCGAATATTCTAGGCTGGATTTTTCCTGCCTATTTTATTCATCAACTAATTCCCATCTACTTTCCCCAAAATTGTTGAAATCTGTCAACTGAGGATAACCTCCCATCCTCACCACATTCTCTTCACTCTGATGGGTTTATTCCTTTCTGTTCCTAGATATTTTTCCTGTAGTGAGCTTTTAAGTGTAAAGAAAGAAAATTCTGTATATCTGTGTGTATGTGTGTACACATGTGAGCATGATGTATCAGAATCAATTCACTTCTTATTTTCTGATTTTTTAATAAATGTAGTTAAAGTTATTAATTCTTCTAAATGACTACTTTGGCCACACAGCATAGGTTTTAATATGTAAGGCTCTCATTGTTGGTCATTTCTGAAGAGTTTATAATTTTAGTTTGTTTCCTCTTTAATCAAAGAGTTACTTTGCAGCCTGTTTTAAAACTTCCAAGTAGAAAATGCTTTTTTGGTTTTGCTTTGTTTTGCTATTGCCCATTCTTTTGTTCTTAAGTTTTAATTTTACTGTATTGTTGCCAGAGACTGAACTTCATGATTTCTGAGTTTTGGAATTTATTGAGATTTTTTTCGAGAGCTCTAATTCATTAGCAACTTTAGGAAATGCTCCACAGTGTTTGAAACATATTTCTGTGTTTTATGTTTTGTGGTATCATCTGGGATGTTAGTTCTAAAATTTTGAACTGTTTTACCCTTCTCGTTTTCCGTTGTCATTTTGGATTTGCTCTGAAACATATTTTTTTTTCTATCACTTCAAGGGGTTTTTTAGACAGATGGAATAGAAGTTTGTGCTCTGTCTGCCGCATCAGTAAAACCTTGCTGATTGTTAGTTTTCTGTCAATTGCTATCTGTCCTATATTTTTCTGATTTTTATCACCTACAGTCCCATTTTTTAAAGGGCTCCATTTTAAAACTGTTATACTAGTTCCATTTTTAAAGAATGGCCCATTTTAAATTCTACTAGTAAATACTTTAAACTCTAGTATATTTTTCTACTTTTCAAAGGCAAGAATAAAATTGTATCATTTAAATCCCATTTTTTCAAACTAAGGAATTTAGCAGGACCCTCTCCATTGGTTTTCTCTTTCAAAAATGTCTTTACTTCTAGTCCTGTACACCTATGCTTCTCAATCTAGAATAAACTTGTTACAGTCCATAAAAAAGCCCAGATTTTGACTCAGGCAAAGAATTTCCTGATCAATTTAGGAAGAATTGACATATTTATTATGTCAACTCTTTCCTTCCAGGATTATGGTAGTTCCTTTTTTTTTTTCAGGTCTTCTTTTATGTTTTTCAGTAAAGTTTTGTAGTTTTTAATATAGTTTTTTGGCTTTTGTTATTAAGCTGATTCCCAGCTGGTTTATAATTTTTGTAGCTAAAGTGAGTTGCATCTTTTTTTCCCATTACTTTTCCAGCTTTTTGTTACTGGATGGATCTGTATAATTGTGTCCTAACAGCAAGGAAATCCATTTGGGATTAATGGGTCTTTCTCCTTACATTGAAACTCTGTCTAGGTTTTCTGTTTTTCCAGTCAGTTTTGGTAAGCTGAGATTTTCTAGGAACTTATTCATTTTGCTTATATTTTCCAATTATGACATATAGTTGTTTAAAATACCTTTTTAAAAAGTTTATGTTTTATCTATTATCTACTATGTAATCTATTGTGTATGTAGTTATGTTTCTTTTTCATTTCTGATATAATTTATTGTGTCTTCTCTCTTTATATCTAGCTTGTTAGAGGGCTGGCTTTTATGTCCAGCTTTTCAAATAATAAGCTTTTGATGTTCTCAATCTTTGTTATCATTGTCTCTGTTTCATTAGCTTCTACTCACCCTTATTTTTCTTCCTTCTATATTCTCCAGGTTTACTCTGCTGTTCCTTTTATAGCTTCTTGAGTTGGATGTTCAGCTTGTTGGCTTGTCGACTGCTTCTTGACCCAGCCGCCTACTCAACATCTCCTCTTGCACATCTAATAGGCACCCCAGGCTTAACGTGGCCAAAACTGAATTCTAGATCTGTGCCTCCAAAAACAGTGCTTTTCCAAAAGCTTTCCCCCATCATGGTAAAAGCACCCATTCACTCATTTGCTAGGGCCCAAAACTCAGGAATCATCCTTGTTTCTTGTCTTTCTCTATACACAATCCTCTCTGCTCAAATTTTGAAAATAGAGCTTGAATTTCACAACTTCTCAGGCCCTCCACTACTACCACCCTTGTTAAAACCATTATCTCCTCTCCTAGATTGTTGTCGTGGCCTCTCAACTGGGCTCCCATGGTGGCTCCAGCTGCGTCTGCAACCGCATACCCCTACCACTCTCAGAGCCATATAAACTTCCTTGTTAGTCCCCAGTGTGCCAGGCATAGTCTCTCCTTAGGGCCTTTGAACTTGCCTGGAATCATCTTTTCTCCCCAGATATCCATATGGGGGAATAAAATGAGAGCAAAAGCCTGTGGATATTTTACCCTTGCTTTATCTATCTCAAAGCTCTTATCACCATGTGGCAATGTATTATACACTTATTTGTATGTTTGTTATGTATCTTCCCCCACAAGAATGTTAGTGCACTGTCTTGTTCAGTGCTGTGCATCCAGAGCCTGGAACAGTGGCCGGCACATAACAGATACTTAGTAAATGAATGGGGGGTGAGGAGCCACATCAGAATCTGAGGGTTCCTTGTGAGGCATAGAATTAACACAAGCAGCATGGGGTGAATCGGATGACAGCTGGAATCAGAGTAAGGTTGCCTTGACAAACAGTCCTGTCTTGAACACTCCATTAGCTAAAACTTTTCTCATACTCTTAAATATTTTTCCATACCAGCATTGCTGGAGCTTAGCTCCGCAATCACCTCTTCTAGAAAGTCTTCCCTCTCCCCTCCAGGCAGAACTAAGTGCAGCTTCCTTTGTGCTCCCCCTACCCCTTCTGCCCACGTCCACCAAATCACATGATCCAACAATGACATGTCTCGTGCAGCCTTGGCATGCACCCTCTCCCTCCACCAGTTTCAAGAAGGCCAAGGCTGTGATTGGTCGTCAGTTTGCTCCCTTCCCCTATGAGAGTGTGGCACACGGCAGGCTCAGATGGAAGAATGCATTGGGTAGGCCTCTTAAACCAAGGTCCCCGGGATGGAACAATGTCAGGCTCTGGGGCAGGCAACTTTGCTGCTTGTACTGAAGGTTGTGATATTGAGAAAACGCGAGTGTTGTGAAACGCTTATAGTAGCGTACTTTGTGTGTTTGTGGACAGCGGGTCGAGGGCCCAGGATGACCGCGCAAACAGGCGTTCCGAGCCTAGGCCTTCACTTGCCCCAGCATCAGCAAGGGCCCATTAATCCTTAATATTCAAATTCCGCCCCCTAGACCAGCCCCTCGGCGCCCAAGCCGCCTCTTTTTCCCAAATGACGGCCGACGGCAGCCAATCGGCAGCTAGATGGGGCGTCCGCCCCCTTTTCCCTCGCCGGAATGGACGCGGACTCCCGCCAATTGGCGGCATCGTCGCCGAGGCCCCGCCCCTCCCCGACAGCAGCACCCAATGGCGGGCGGGCTCGCTGCGGCGCCGGGGGCGGGACGCGGGCGCGCAGGTGCAGCAGCGCGCAGGCTGGCCGGGAGGGCGGGGCGCGACGTCGGCCGTGCGGGGTCCCCGGCGTCGGCGGCGCGCGCGCTCCCTCCTCTCGGAGAGAGGGCTGTGGTAAAAGCCGTCCGGAAAATGGCCGCCGCCGCCGCTGCCGCGCCGAGCGGAGGAGGAGGAGGAGGCGAGGAGGAGAGACTGTGAGTGGGACCGCCGCGGCCGCGGGCGGGGACCCTCGCTGGGGGGCGGGGGGTAGGGGCGGGACGTGGCGCGGGAGGGGCCCGCGGGGTCGGGCGACACGGCTGGCGGATGGCGTCCCTCCTCTCTACCCTCCCCCTCCCTCTGGTGACGGTTCCCCCCCCTCGGCCCGTTACCCGCACTTGCGGGTGACCGTCCTCGACGCGGCCTCCCAGGGCCGCCTTCGCCTGGCTCCCCCCTCCCTCCCGCCTTCGGCGCGCATCCCGGCCCCCGGCCCTGCGGTTGCCCCAGTCGCCGGGGCTTCGCCTGTCCGGGCTACGCGCGCGTCGTGCCCTTCGTGGGGCTTCGGGCCCGCGGCGCCGTCGCGCGCCCGCGGCCCCGGCCTCTCCCTGGATCGCGCCTTCCCCTCTCCCTCCCTCGCGCGCCCCCTCTCCCGTTACTCGGCCCCCCCACTGGCGCGCGTGCGCAGTCCGCCTCCGGTCGGGAGAGTGCGCCACAAGGGCTCCTGCGCTCTCACCCCCATCTCCAGACTCTGCCTCCCCCTCCTTCTCGCCCATTCCATGACTTTCTGCCCCCACTGCGAGCGAGTTGCTTTCCAATCTAGCAGGAACAAGTGGGTGGGAATTATTGTCCACCCACAAAAGGCACTAGACATTATGTTCCTGGTCCCACAGCTCATCATAAAGAGGCGATTATAGTTGCCATCAGGAGCCGTGGGTAGGGGACTCTATGTCCGGCAGCACCTGAGGCTCTTCTGTGGGAGCGCACCCCCAGGGTCTTTGGGGTGCTGTGGCCTCAGAATATGAGCGCCCTCCCATCCCCCCGTTCACCGGCGATCTTCCAGTTACATAAGTGGAGTGGGACATAGCATGTAACGGGCTTCCATAGTCCTGGAGCACATCCTGCTCAAGATCACCAGTACCAGATGGGGCACGTTCATCGCATCGGTGTGGTTCCTGTCATTTGTCTCTGAAAGTTTATTTTCTTTTTAGTTTGGTTCTGACTGAACCACCCAGACTGAAACTCAGGTGACATACGTGGCGTGGCAATGTTTTTGTGGTTTTGCACTGAAGACTTAAGGTCATTGTGAAAAGTCTAAAGATTGCTCTTGCAGAGGAGATCGTTTATGCTAAGCGTGGATCCAAGGGGTGAAAGCTTACTCTGGAATATACCTCTGTGGCCGTTGCTTCTGTTGTATGGGCGGATTGATCACAGCAGAAATGGGCTCCACCACAAAATTGATATTCCTGACTCATGGTCAGGCAGATGTGTGCTTCTGGTTATTTTTCCAGGAACAGGAAAGGCTCTGCAGAGCCATTCACACGTTGTGTCTCTGCTGTGTGGGATCAGTGCCCCAAATTGTGAGATGATAGGATCAGATTCAGTGGGTGGTTGGTGATTGTGGAACCAAACCTACTGGCCTGTGAGGCTAAGTGGCTTAGACTTTGTAGGAGTCTGACAAGTTTTGGGCATTTTGTTATGGTACAAAAACGAAATATATTCGGGCATTGGTAGTAAAATTCATTGTTAATAGGTAGTTACTCTAGAGGAGAAATTTGGGTTTCGCGGCTGGAATTTTCATCTGCATCTCAGTGATTTCAGTTAACAATGAGATTAAGCGCTTCTCTTGGGTCCTTTGAAAATGCTGGATACTTATTTAAAAAATAACAAGATCTGGAGTTTTTAGGTCTTTTGTGAATTTCCACCAGGGATTTAGGGAAAATAAGCTTATTTATGGGCTTTTTTTTAGGACTTCAACTTAAAAATCCCAGTCAGGGGGCCTAGGAAACATTTGCTTTAATTTTCTTACCCAGCTATGTCAGAACCTTAAAGGGCACAATCAGTCTAGTAGAAGTACAACTGATTAAATAAGTTGCCACAGATCACCCATTCATGGCATGTCACTCCATGGTGACACGGTGTCCAATCACTGAGGTCCATTCCCGTCCACACACACAGACACAGAAGCCTCACTTGACGAAGATTCCAAGGTTTGTACATCTGAGCCTGAGACGTGACAGGACAGGACTCTGCTTTGTTTTGCATCGTGGGCAATGCCTTTGCCTCCTTGGGTGCCCCGCCGGTTAGCTGTTTAATCACACCCCTAGCCCTTTAAACGGCACCGACAACTTCTAGAATGTAGTTTTTCTGCAGAGTACCTGGTGGCATCTGAAGTCAGCATGTCCTGATAGCTTGGAGAAACCTGCTATGGCTTTCTTGATGGTACTGACCTATCACACCATGCCATTTCTTGTTGTTACAAATTTGTCTGGAATGCTTTAAACTTAGAGTGCCACGTCTTTGTTTCACCTGATAGGGCGCGATGCAGTCAAACTGTACTCTGACTTTTTACTGCTTGTTTTGGGAGGGTTAGAATACAATTTTGCATTCTATTTGCAGTTTCCGGCCAGAGACACTGTTTGCCTGCCTGCCGTGACTCTTCTGTGGCTGAATCTAGGGGGTTGGGGAGGCAAGCTGTGAAATTTAACAGAAAAACTGGCTAGATGAGTTCGATACAATGTTGCCCTCACCCAAATACTCCTTCCTCTATTGAGGATGGAGTGAGAAGCTCTCTGCTTTAGCCTAGAATAAAGAAGGGTAGGCATGAAATTGTTCCCTACTCCAGGCCGGTTTCCACCACTAGTATACCTACCTGGGACTACTTGCATGATAAATGGTATTTCCTGTAACTGTAATCTTTTACAAAGGTGAATATCAGCACAAATCTTTTAATTGGCTAAGAGCAGTTTGTCGCCAGGCTGCCCGAGTTATCTATGAGGAGAAGAGAATCACAGAAAATGTTTGACATTTGTAGTAACTAGTGTTTTAAGCGCAAGGAGGTAAAGCATAGTCCTAGACTGATGAGTCCAGGGAGTGTGGCGGGACACCTGCTTGTTGTCCCCTCCCTCTGCTCTGGTGACATGCAGACCAGCCTCATGTGGCCAGCAGACATGACCTTTCTTCTTGGGTAGAACATTATTGCCGCTCCAGTGGAAGGACCTTGTCCTCACCTCTTCTGTACCAGCCCTCTTCAGTCACACTGCCGTTGTCAACACTGTGCCTTTACCTCGTTTCGGGTAGGACAGATGTAAACGAGTTCCTCTTCCTTGGACTCACTGACATAAGAGTTGTGCTTTTCTGCCTTTGTCTTGCAAGGAACCTTTTCCTATTAAAAGCTTGATCTGCATGCCATTGCTTAAATACTTGGTTCCACCACTGTGATGGTAGGTATGGTGTGTGGGGGACCGAGTGGGAAGGGGAATTTGGGAGCCGGCAGCCCCCATATCCAAGGGGGGTTGTGACCATTCCGTTACAGAATAAAGCCTTGGCTTTTTTCACTTCTTCAAGGCACACTTACGCTGGTTCTGCTGGCATATGAACGTGTCCTTAGTATAGCTGTTTTGCAGTACTGCCGAAGTCTGGACTCTTGGGAGCAAGCCTTAGAAAGGGTTCATTTGTATTCCTTGCCTAAGAGCTGGGGACACCAAATATATGGACCTGCAAATCATTGCTTTATTGGGTCTTCACCTAACTGCTCACATTTGCTGGTGAAATCTTGAGTTAATCAAAGATCTTACACTTTCAGAGCTAGAAGGAACCTTAGGCCAGCTCTCTCAGTTTACAAACAAAAATGCAATTGACAAAAAAAAATGCAGCTGTGAGAAGTTGTAGCTTTTCCAGGGCCTCCCAGCCAGGATACCAGTTTGATTTTTATTATATAGCTGCTGAAAATACTGTTACCTTGACTTCTGGGATCTCAAAGCATTCTATGACTCGACTATTTAAGGGAATTGTAAGGCCTGACTGCACCTCAATAGATAATTCATTCCAAGTACCATCCTGGTAGTTAAAGACCAGCAGTAAAAGACTCGGTTGGTGTTGCCCTTCCTCTGGGTTTGATTACATGAGTAATTGTGTGAATAGCCTTTAAGTTGTACACTCTAGGCTTTTTTTAGTTGAAAGATAAAAGTGCTACTCTTGGGCCAGCAAAATATCAGAGATTAGCTAATATGGGGCGGTTTAGGTTTTAAGAAGGAAATGATGGTTATCTTAATGATGAAAAATACAATGACAAAAGACCTTTTTTGAACATGTGTTCAAAAGCAAAAGAGAAACTATCAAACTACTAACTCATTTTGTTAAATGTTTCGATTTACTAATCTGAGAGGCTTAAAAGTGATTGCTCTGAAACAGACTTGTGTATTTTTGAGGATGGCTTTGCATCTCCCAGGGTGCTTGGTTTCTGTTGGTGCTGCTTTTTTTCTCTCAGGGTTAAAAGCCCCTTTATGTGATGTTACAGCAGCTTGTTGCCACTTTAGCTGCTTGAAAAAGAAGGGAGACTTTGCCTCTGGATCTCACGTGTTCTTTTGGGGATGACATTTTGACGTTGCATGTTCTCTCAAACATGTCTTCTCTCCCTGAGTAGTTCTGTATGACATGGTGCAAGAAATACTTACCAGAGATCACTACTAACGGTATGCTTTATAGTGTCAAAATGTACCTCAGATGTGACAAGACCTGAGATAGTGTCAGTTCTAACACGCGTGATTATTTCCTTTATTTTAGCACTGTGTGTGTTATGTGCCAGAAATTTGTAGTTTAGTCTCTGTTTCTAGCTAGGTTGGCTGGGAAATAGCATAGTACTTTGTATGTTTATCTTCAAAATGTCCCAAATAGCCCTGGGAAAAAGGTCGTGCAGCACAATGGGGGCTTTCAACTTACGATTTTCTTTGTTTTAGGCTCCATAAAAATACAGACTCACCAGTTCCTGCTTTGATGTGACATGTGACTCCCCAGAATACATCTTGCTTCTGTAGACCAGCTCCAACAAGATTCCATGGTAGCTGGAATGTTAGGGCTCAGGTAAGTAACCTTCCTTTTTTTTTTTTTAGTATATGTCCTGGTTTGGCCATCTGTTTTTAAAAAAAAAAAAAAAGGAATAAAACAAGATATACTACTCTTGGACAGTATAAAAGTACCCCAAAGACTAAAGAGATAACTGTGCCAAACTGTGCCATATAATAAAAAAAAGTCACTTCCCTGAGCCCTGAAAGGTCAGTTTGGGTAGGGTTACTTGGGAGCCACAGTGTGATCTGGGGGCGGGTGTCAGATTAGAGCCGGAACTGGTGATCTGCACCTTCAGTTCACCTTCACGCAGGTCAGCTGAGCTGAGAGCGCTTTGACTGAGCTCTTCACCTGCTGCTACTGCTGTCGCCTAGAGGTCTTCAGCATAGTGCTTTGTTTGCTTTGGTCTTGGGTAAATGACTTCCTGGTCAATATTAGTGAGTGGTGGTAATGCATTTTCAGATCTGGGAACTGTGTGTGGTCCCCTAGAAGGATGATTTCCTGAAAGCTGTCACCAAACAGCGGAGTCCACGGCTAATGGCGTGTGCTTGCCGCATCCCTCCCATGGGAATTCAGGAGGGCACCCAGATACACTTCTGGCTCTTGAGACTCTAGAGCAGAATGAATACCTTTTGAAAAGGTGGGAATCTAAGCCATTTGAGGTCTGACAGTAAGGTGCTCTGGCTGCTGCACTTTGGGCTACTTTGGCGCTATTGTGTGGACTTTAATTTTGTAAAAATGAGTGGTTCCTTAATTTCTCAACTGTCAGGCTCAGTATCTCAAGCTTTTTTGAAGTCAGGGGCCACTCCACATTTGATGTTTTGACACCTGGATTTCAGACATTCCATGTGGTAAGACAGAACATTCTAATTGAATTTTTCCATTTCGTTTCCTGTGTTTGCGCATATGCTGCCATTGTGATTCCAGCTGAGACCCTCAAGTAGCACTTTGTTCTATCTCCCTAGTGGTTTCTGACACCTCTGGATAAAGCTGTGTGGACATCCGTAACAGATGGCCCATTTGGGGACTGTGTGAGGGGCAGAGTTTGGGTGGAAGGAAGTGAGGAGCATTACACTGCCTCCAAATCCCAAATTTGGTTCCACTCCTGATCCTGTGACTCAAATTGTCCTTCCCATTTACTGCTGTGGGGTGTGCTCTGGGCCCTGCTGACAGGGCGTTCTTTGTATGCCACGAATTTATGCTGGTGGGAGTTGTGTGGCTGGTGCTTTGTGCATTGTCTCAAATTGCGTGGACTAAATGTAATACGGGTTTCTTCTGTTAGATATTAAGCCCAAGGGGGTTTATGTTTTTAACAGTCTTTTTCTCGGATTACGAATGGATTTTATAAAACAGACAGTGGTGACTCTGTACAGTTTCTCTTAAGAAATGTAAAAAGGAAGATGTTTTTTAAAATATCTCTTATTACTTATGAATGGGAAAGACTCGGCCATTTGAGCTTCAAAGAACTTTGAAGGGAATTCTCAGAGGACAGAACCTGTCTTTAATAGATAAGTGCTTGATATCTTACTATTTTTATTCTATTCCTTTTTAAGAAATTATAAAAATAATACATGCTTTTTATAGAAAATTCAAACCATTTCAAGGTATATCAAGTAAAAAAGTGAAAGCTCCCTATTGCTCTCCGTACTTACTACCTAGAGTAACTGCTCTCAATAGCGTGATGTCGATCCTTCTGAATCTTCTTCTCAGGCGATGCAGATAGGCACCTTTTGTATTTTTGATGAAACAACAGTGGTATTATACATATTCTGCATCTATCCACATGATAACATTTCTCTGCCTCATTTCTGTTAAATAGCAGTGTGGTTTGGTGCCAGTTCACTGTCATGCATTGTCCCTTATTGGTTTTCCCAATGGTCCGCAATTAATGACGCTACTGGATTGAACTTCCTCCTGTGCCAGTCTTTTTGAAGAGTGGCTGCTACCACATCATCTTCCAAAATGGCTATCCCAGTTCCCACAGCAGTCTTAGAAAGTGCCCTTCCCATACCCTCCCAGAATTGGATATCCGTCTTTTAAATTTGTGCTTCTAGGGTTATGACTAGGCTGAGCCTCAGTAGTCATTGGCCATTTGTATTTGGTCTTTGTGAATTGCCTGTTGGTGTTCTGCATTCATTCTTCCATCAGGATATTTCTCTCTAAGTTGATTTATAAGAACTCTTAATGTATTAAGGATATTAAATCTTTGTCATCATGTACATATTTTTGCTAATTTTTTCATATATCTTTTGATTCTGCTTGTCTTTTTGATACATAAAATTTCTATTATGGTTTCTTATTTTGCTTTCATACTTAGAAAGTCCTTTCCTACTCTAAGAATACGACTGTATTCATCTGTATTTTCTTTCTTCCTAAAAAACTTGATGATGTGCTATATTCGTACATACATATTTGATACATGCAAAAGAATCCTATAGGTAAGTTGTCCCATGTTTTTTGTATGGTATTTGAAATACTTGTTTTTGTATTTAACTGTGGAATGGGGTGAGGTCTAGAGCCCACTTAGCCAGTTGTGTTGTAGCCATTTGGTGAAGCAATTATCCAGTTTGTTAACCTGTATCATATTCTGACTTCAAGTGAACAAAGCATCTCGTACTTTTTTCTTGCTGAATTTTTCTTTGTGAAGCTTGATGGCATGCCTGTCAGCAGATAATCATTTATTCGTTCACCCAACAAATATTTTAGCCCCTGCTTTAAGCCAGGGGCAGTGCTGGGCCCTGCAAGTGCTGCCTTCTCCTTGACTTGCTGGGGAGCCTGGGGGGGCGGCTACAGAGGTCGTGGTGCCAGCTGCATGACTACAGTGCTTATTCTGGAAGACTCAAGAAAATAGTGGATCTTCACAAAAGTAGGTTTTAGATAAACTATGAGGAATCCAGAATGTGTGTGTGCATGTGCACACATGCATCTGTTTGCATGTGTGTGTTTTAAATTCTGACATAGACGTTAGAGCTTTAGGGTAGACTGCAACATAAGCATAGTTTGTTTTCTAACTCACGTAATTGCAGGCTGATTTGTGTCTTGATTTATGATGAAGGGTTTTTGCTGTTAAAATAGTTCTATATTCAGCTGGCTTGGTTGTGATGGAATAAAAGTTGCGTACTGATAAAAATGGTAATTTTCTTCTGTGATTTTCAAGTTTTTTGTAATAGCTGATAAAAATAAAGACAGGATTTTGGTGAATATTCTTAGGCAAACAAGTGTAATTTTTCGCAACTTGTTTTATTTATTTATTTATTGCAACTTGTATCATTTAAATCTAATAAATACCCTCAAAACTGAAGTGGCATCCTGATTTTTTTAACTGATAGAAAGGATATAAATGACTTGTGATCAAGGAAAAGGCTTCTTGTGTAAGTCTTTTTTTAATGATATTTTTGAATAGTTAGGTATAGTAAAGAATGAAAAAGGTAGTATAAGAGTTTATATGGTATAAGATCTCCTTGGCACTCTGTCCCTAGACATCCATTTCTCTCCCTGAAGGCAACCATCATTACCAGTTTATTAATGTGTGTGTGTGTGTGTGAGTGTGAGGGAGACAGAGAGAAAGATTTTTAAATTGTGGTAAAATACACATAATGTAAAATTTAACATTTTATCCATTTTTAAGTGTACAGTCACAATTAGTGACATTAAGTACATTCTCCTTCTTGTGCAACCATCACCACTGTGTATCTCCAGAACCCTTTTTATCTTGCAAAACTGAAATGGTTTCCACGAAACCATAACTCCCATTCCTCCCTCCTCCTGCAGCCCCTGGCAATCACTCATTTACTTTCTGTCTCCTATGAAGTTGACTATTCTAGAGACCTCATATTATTGTATATTTTTATATATGTCTTTATGTATATATCTTATGTTTGTGTATACACACACAAACGTGTGTGTGTTTACCAAACAGTAAAGTACCATGCACATTTGCATGGTTTGCTCTTAGTTAATATATCTTGATGATTGTTTGATACCAATTCCTATAGATAGCAGTATCACCCTTTTTAAGGGTTGGATTAGTCGTAGTCCATTATGGATGCACTGTAATTTATTTAACCAGTTTTCTGTTGAGGGATATTTATGTTTCCAATGTATTTTATTTCATTAATGCTGTAGTGAATAGTCTTTTATGTATATTTTGCTCGCAGCCAAGTTTATCTGTAGAAGAAATTCCTAGAGATGGGACTTGCTGGGTCAAAAGATACATGCATTTTAAACTTTCATAGATATTGCTAAATGAAGGATGGCCTTTTAATTGTAAAGTTTTAAAGAAAAGGCTACACATGAGGAGATAAGCCCCCAAATTTACGACTGCAGTGCAGTTTGTGGAGATTAGAGAGCTGTTTATTAGCCTGGGAAGAAATCATTTTTAGCAGCGCTAGAAAACAAAACTTCTGAAGCTTCCATTTCGTGACCTCATGTGAGCAGAGGCTGAGGCAGGACCCTTTACTTGGCAAGCAGAACTTCACCGTAGCTCTTGTTTCTGAATCTTGAAGAGAGTGGAGCATTTTTATTTTGGTACTGTTCTAAGTTGCAGTGGCTCCTTGGGACTCAGGGTAAAGAGTCTCCCGCAGCTGCTAGACATTGTGTCTTGTTCGTATTGTGATATGCATAAGGAATATTCCAGCAGTATTCAGAACCATAATGCTGTTGCCACACTTCTCTTTCACTGTGGTACTCTTTATATTGCAGTACTTTATTCATTTACCCTATACTAATTGAGCAGCTATTATTTGTCAGTTACTGTCCTAGCTGCTAGGGACTATCCCTACCCTCAGCGACCTTCCGGTCTACAGGAAGACAGACAGGCATAGGCCATTACTGTACAAGGGGCTAAGTGCTACAGTGGAGAAGTACTGGCCACTGAGGGGGCACATAAACATTAGAGGGGTCCTACCTAGGCTTGGGGGATAGGGTCAGGAAAGAGACTTCTTAGAAAAGTGACGCCCCCTCCCCCCCCCCCAGACCTTAACGATCAGGCAACACTAACTCATCCAGGAGAAAGTGTGAGTGGAGGAGAGAGCTGCATGGATGGAGGCTTGGGTGAGAGAACACTGTGTGGCCGGGTCTGAAGGTTTGGAGTGTGGAGACGGACAGGTGGAGCAAGCCAGGCCCGGGGTCTAGGAGCAGTTCTGTTTGCAGAGTGTGCTGGTAGGAATCAGGCACAGCTGCACCAGTTGTGCCAAATAGGCTTGGCTTTCATTCTAAGCTGCATCACACTCTGAGAGGTTTCTGAGCCCCAGAAGACAGGGCCATCCATCCTGCGCCCTTTCTGCCCTGCACTGCACTGGATACCATCTGCCCTGAGCTGACTTGCAACCCCCATCAGGCCCCCCGGGACTCACCCTCCAGCTCTCTTCATGGAATCTTCCTTCCCTCCACTTCTGCCCCAGGAGACCCAGGGAACTCATGAGGAGAGGGCTTCTTTTCCCACACACTCCAGTCTCTGGGGCTCAGTACCAGCTTACATGGCACGTGTGGTAGCAATGGTACCAGACACACTGCTTGGTTCTTCTGATTTTTAGTTATTACCCTTTACCAGGACTTTCATGGTGAAGGAAGCAGTGCATAAACAAGCTCACTCCTGTCTCATCAAGACTAGGTCCACCCTGATGAGCCACTGTGAACCGTCTGGCTGTGATCTCCGCAGACCTGGCCTCGGGAGGTTGGGGATTGGAGCCCTCCTCACCTGCACCTCTGTGCACCTGCTCCTCTGCCCTCCCTCGGGCTGTCCCCACCCTGCTGCCTTTGAGGTTCTGCCTTCCTGCAGCCCTCCCAGCCCTCTTCCTGCCAGGCCTCTGCACTCTATTCACAGGGCAGATCCTCGGGCACTTTCCACGTAGACTTAGGAAATGTTAGCACTTTGCCTGTTCACATCAGCTTCCTGTTAAGAACTCAAGTGTGACAGCTCCAGGGAACTCCTAGCCCATGTTTGCACTGCTGCCTTCCCACCCAGAGGTAGCTTGTCTCCCAGGGTGATGGGGTTATTGTCCATGCTAGCTTTATGCTGTGTTACACATTACACAACATTCAAAAGTGTTTTGAAAATTGACGGGATGGTATCCTAGTGTATGGTAACATCCTGCAACTCACTTTTTTCCTGCTATACTTGGCATTTGAGCCTGGTCCATGGTGCTCTGTGCAGACCTTCATTCATTTAACGTGTCTTCTTGTGCTGTAGAAACATCTTTACAACAAAAGTCCCACCAGAGCCCTGAGGAAGAATGGAATTGTAGAGGAACAAGGATTGACATCTGGTTTATGTTTACATCCTTTGGGTCTATTAACTGAGAAGATATTTTTATTTCTATGTTTGTGAAAGCTTTCCACAAAAAAGGCATCCATTTTCTAGACTTATTAATAGAGCAGTCCAACGGTTTTATTTTTAGAGTTGAAAGAAATCAAAGCAGGATTCTGAGATATGCACATTTCCCTTCATTCCCATCTCCTTTGCATATTTCCACATTGCTTCTAAGACACCAACTTGAGCACTTTTCAGCATGAGCCGACTTTCTACATGTAAATTATTTTTGAAAAATTAAAGCATTTTCGTTTTTTGGGGGCTTCTAGTGGCACTTAAGTTTTGACACAACTTTGATAAGTTGTATTTTAAATTTGTATACAAGTTATTTAGTAACTTATTTTTAAAATATAAATTTCTGTGTGTTTCTGGGTTTTGTGTTTTTGTAAACAGCAGAAGGTATTAGTCCGTATTAAGTACTAATTTGCTCTAATATTTTCAACTGTTTCTGGAGTTACACTTGGCAAAAAAATAGACAAATGTCTGCAGTTGTGACAGTTTGTCTTTTTGTTCCTTTTAACTCCAGAATAAATAATTCAAGTGAGTTTTTTTCTAGGCTTGTGAGGATACGGAAATGATTAAAATCGTAATTAGTAGTTAGGGAGGTTGAAAGTCTTTTTTTAAGTGATATCACCCTATAAGAAAATGTTAGTGTAGCTTGTAAGCAACTGTATAAAATTTCTTAACCACTTTTCCAGGTTAAGAAGATAAAACAAAATGAACTAATGAAAACTTAGTATTTATTAAGCTCTTTATTTGTTAGTTACATAAGTAAAGTTATCATTGTAGGAAATTTAGAAGATACATGTGGAGATCATTCTAGAAGTTCCACCACGGGGAGCTGTAGCTATTTGGTGTGTATCTTTCTAGACTGAGGGTTCTGGCTCAGGGTGGAAAAGTCTGGGGCTTTGTGACCTTGGATGGGAAAAACACTATTTTATTTTCACTAACCTCTCATTGAAAGTTCAATGACGAAGGTAAGCAACAGATCATGGTAGTATTAGGAGTACCTGTGACTTTGTCACTGATAGAGATCAAAGATGCTTTTCTATCATATTATAGTTACAGATACTTTGAAATGTCACTTGTGTTCACCAAGTTCAAGCTTAGGGTAGTTATTAGACCCACTGCCAGATCTGTTTATTTAATGGTTTACTAAGGAAGAACTGTAGCACCAGTTCTAAAAGTATGTTGTTCATCAATTTCTATACATTTTATTTTATGCATTTCAAAACATTCCTCTGAGGAGGGCCAAAGGGACCATGGCAGAAAAAGGTTAAGAACGCCTGTCATGCACATGATACCATGCAACTCCAAATACAAGAACAGCCAGCACTTGAGTAGTCACTTTGTTGGGGAAAGAGACCAAGGAAAGCCCTAAAGCACATGTGGAATAAAGGAAGACAAAGTGACGTTAAAACTTAGTTCAGATTATTGCATCAGATATTTTTGTGAACATGTTTAGCGTTTTCCAGATACTGCGCAAAGTGCAGTGCAACTAAAACTGGTAAATAATAGCCAGAAAGTTACCTTTGTTGTTGGCACTTTAAACATCCTCCTGGAGTCTTCCTTATGAACCCGTGTGCATGCATACATACTGTTTTAGATAAATGGGATCATGTTCTAACTTGCCTTCTTTCCTCAATGATAATGTTGTAGGGAGAAAAAAGGAAAAAAATAATTTAAAAAAATTATAGAAATAGAAATAGCAATTAAAAACCTCCCTACAAATAAAAGTCCAGGACCGGACGGCTTCACCGGGGAATTCTACCAAACATACAAAGAAGAACTCATACCAGTCCTTCTCAAACTCTTCCAGATGATTGAAAAGGAGGGAATACTCCCAAACTCATTCTATGAAGCCACCATCACCCTGATACCAAAACCAGGCAAAGACACTACAAAAAAAGAGAATTATAGGCCAATATCACTGATGAACATAGACGCCAAAATCCTCACCAAAAATTTAGCAAATAGAATCCAACAACACATAAAGAAGATTATACATCATGACCAAGTGGGGTTCATCCCAGGGACACAAGGCTGGTTCAACATACGCAAATCAATCAGTGTAAAAAAATTATAATGTAGATAGCTTTCCATGTCAGTAAAAATTTATTTTTATCATCACTTTCCATCAGAATAAAAATAATTGTATTTTCTAATTGTAAAAGTAGTATCTGTTCAGTGAAAAAAAAAGTTTTTAGAAAATATAGAAAGAGGAAAAGTAAGAATTGCCCATAAAACTGCCATCTACAGATGGGTAGCATCTGGATGATGTTTTTACATCATTGTTTTTAATGACCACATGACATTTTATTGATGGCTATGCTTTGATTTAATTAGGGGTGTTTCCATTGTTTCTGTGCTTTCATTGCTCTGAATGATAGCTACCACTGTGTGCTGACCATTCTACTCTGTGCCCGTGTCTCTAGCCTGCGTCTATAACCTCCCTTTTGAGCCCCACATTTGATGGCCTCATCAGTATTTCCCCTTGAGTTGCTCATGAGCATCTCAAATGTAACAAGTCCCAAGCAGAACTTTTTTTTTTTTTTTTACATTTTAAAGTGTGCTTTTTTTCTTTTTTTCTCTTTTAGTTGAAATAGAGTTGACTTACAGTGTTATGTTAGTTTCTGGTGTACAGCAAAGTGATTCTGTTATACATATATATATATATTATTTTTCATACTCTTTTCCATTATGGCTTATTACAGGATATTGAGTATAGTTCCCTGTGCTATACAGTAAGACCCTGTTGTTTATCTATTTTATATATAGTAGTTTTGTATCTGCTAATCCTAAACTCCTAATTTATCCCTCCCTCATCATCTTTCCCCTTTAGTAACCTTAAGTTTGTTTTCTATACCTGTGAGTCTGCCAAACAGAACTCTTGCTCCCCCCTCCTTAAATCTGCTTCTAGTTTCTATCTCATTAAATAGCATCAACATCCACCAAGTTACCAATCTAAAATTTTAGGATTTGTCCTTGATTCTCCTCTTTGTCTTACCTTCCTCTAATTCACCAGCAAGTCCTGTGGACCTGTACATTCAAAAATTACCCCAGAACAAGCCACTTCTCACCATCTCCACTAAGACCTCAGTCTAAGCCACAGGTCACTTCTCAGATGGATGCAGTGGAACTTTGGGTGATATATTGAACAGCTTCACTGACAGTTGTGGAACACTACATGTTTCATAGGCCTATTTGTTATAATGACACTCAATTCTAAATGATGGGATTGGTCCACATTTCTTAGCTTTTTCATCTGGCGATACTCTTCAGTTTAAGTACCAAGTTCCTTGCTGCTCCATGCTGAAGGATCTGCAGTTCATCAGGCTGTCATCCAGTCATTCATTCCATGATGGAGTTAGGTGTCTATAGTACCTGAGGCACTGTGGTAGGCAGGCTGTAGGGTGACTGAGAAAAGATTGGTATCTTTCCTCATGGAGCTTAAGTTTGGCTGGAGAGACAGACTTTAAAAAATTCACAAGTAATTATGTAATTACAGTGGGTTACATGCTCTGAAGGACAAGTACGGGGGTGACGGGGTGCTCACTGAAATCATGTGTAATGCAGGGACAGCCCAGCTTTGGGAGGGATAAGGAAGCCTGCCCTAAGGAAGCAGTGCTGAAGCAGGGAACCAAGGGGTGAACAAAAGTGGACAGGACAGAGTGGAGGATGGCTTTCCTGATGGAGAAGAGCATGTGTGAATGTGTCCTGAATCTGACAGGTGCGTACCATCTAAGGTGCTTTAAGAAGCCCTGTGTGGCTGGAGTAGAGTGGGGTGGGGGTGACAGTGACAGAGATGTATACAGGCTAAGAGGTTGACAGGCTGGGTGTAGGATTTCTGATGTTAATGTCAGAGCAGTGGGAAACTATTGGAAGGTTAGGTTGTTTGGATTTTGATTTTTTTATCGAAATATTACAGCCACTTGATAACAACATAACCTCTCTCAAAGGGGGTTATGGTGAAGACAGTAGTCTACCTCTTCCCCTTCCTGTTCCATGATCCAGATATGCCAGCTTTTAATGGCTTCTACTTTTAGTTTCTTTGATGGTTACTGTTGAAACTAAATAGTATGCTTATACATCTTTCTTGATGTGACAACTTTGGAGAATTATATTAACTCCCAGAAATGAAAGATGACTTAGCTTATTACATCACCTCCCTTGTTGAGATTCATATTCATTTTTTCTGTAACTTTAAACTTTTTTGCATTCCATCACCTTTTGTCCATGTGGCACTTTGCCTCTATGTAAGGGGATATCATGACCCTGCATCAATATAAATGCTAAATCTTTGTCTTTGATTACAAAGTTAATTACCAAATTCCAAAGTAAGGAATTGGTGTAATAATCACCTCAAATGGTGGCAAAATACTTGACATTCTCTCTTCTGTTCTCTTTCATGTCGATATGGACTTGTGGAGTTTTATTTATTAAATGCTTTACGATTCAGCTATAGTCTTTATTCTTTTGATTAGATTATTCCAGATTGGGCAATGATGTTTCCTTTATCCTGGCACCTGTGTCCTCTTGGCATACCCTCATTAATTAGTCTTTGAAAGAGTCTTTTCTTTCTGGCACATTCCATCTCAGTGTGTGCTTTTCCTACCCTGGAACTGGTTCCAAGAGCTCTGGTTCCTTTTAGTGGGAAATGGTATTTAGAATCCAAGATTTGGTTGCTAGATGTGTGCAGTCTTACTGGGGTGACATTGCATCTAGGCCCTTTCAGTGGACAAAGCTAGAAAATATACTGAAAAAAAATTTTTAACTCATAAATATATAATGATATCTACAGTGGAAATGTAACATTAGCACATTTGTATTTATTATTTTATCCTTATATCTTTTCCTTGCAGAAAAGTTCATTCCTAATTTAATATAGTTGCTTATTTACATTATCTTGTAATATACATAAAATAATTATAAAATTATTATTGAATGTTACTGCTAACAATAAAAATCCTGAATGAAGTTTAAGGCTTCTTTTTGTCCTTAGGACATATCTCACCAAGGATGTAAAATCAAGATTATTGCATTCAAAAGACACCTGAGGGATTTGCTTCTGGTTGTAGTGAGGTAGCTCATTTTGGACTACCTCCCATGTAAATAACAGGCAAAAACTCTGAACAGAAATAAAAACAATTATTTAAAGGTAGTAGAGAAAAAGCAGGCAGAAACTGGACAGAACTTGATACTTGGAAGAAGGGAACTGCATTAGGTGAATTTCCTATTTGTAATAGCTTTTCACCTGAGGGCAGTCCTAGGCAGTGCTGCTGCTGGGAGACTGAGACTTGAATAGAGACCTACAGTCTCAGGGGTTGAGGAATCAGAGGACTGAGGGCAGAAATCCTGGAAAGCAGATAGCCTTGGGCAGGGGGCCAAATTTTTCATATAAACTCTGCTAAACTCCAGCTAAGGCAAAAGAAATGAACTGAGGTTGTGACTGCTACCCTCCATAGGGAAGACAGTTTAGAGTTTTAGTTTTACCAGATTAACTGCCTGCCAGAATATAAAATTGGTGCTCTTCATTGGAAAATAACAGAATCTAGAGTCTGACAGTGTATTACTCACAATATCTAGACATTTGAAGAAATAGGAAAAATATGACCCTTACTCAAGAGCAGGGGTAAACAAATTTTTTTCTGTATGTAGTGACTATTTTAGGCTTTGCAAGCCATACAGTCTCTGTCACAACTACACACAACTCTGCTGTTGTGATGCAAAAGCAGCTGCAGAAGGTATGTGAACAAATGGGCATGGCTGCATTCAAGTAAAATTTTACTTTAAAAAACACACAGTGGGTCAGATTGGGTCTGCAGGTTATAGTTTGCCCACCCCTGGACAAGAGAAAAGGTGATCAGTGGCACCTTACCCCAAGATGATCCAGATGTTGGAATTAGAGAAGGATTTTAAAGCAACTGTTTTAAGTACTCTTCAAGGACATAAAATATGCTCATAATGAAAGAACAAATTAGTAGTCCAAAGTCCAATCATATCAATAATACATTAAATGTAAATGGACTAAACATTTCAGTTAAATGGCAGAGATTGTAAGGTGAATTTAAAAATAAGACCCAGCCATATGTTGTGTATAAGATAAACAGTTTTAAAATAAAGACACAGTTAGAGTGAATGTAAAAGGATGGGAAAAAAATAAACCATAAAAACAGTAAGCATAGGAAAGCTGGAATGGCAATACTGATATCCGCGCCCCCCCCCAAAGAAAAGACAGGCAGACTGAAACAAAGGATATTACCAGAGATAAAAAGAAACATTTCATGATAAAAGAGTCAGTTCATCAGGAAGACATTAACAACCATGAATGTGTATGTGCCTAATTACAGAGCTGCAAAGTGCATGAAGAAAAATTAGAATTAAAGAGAGAAATAAACAGATCCATAATCATACTTGGCTATTTTAATACCCTTCTCTCACTATTTGGTAGAACTAGAACTAGATGTCAGTAAGGATGTATAAGACCTGAACATTACCAACCACATTTATAGAATAACACACTCAACAGCTGCAGAATACACATTCTTTTCAAGTGTACATAATACAGTTCAACAATGTATCTTTTGCTGGACCATAAAAGAGGTCTCAATAAACTTCAGAAGCTTGAAATCTTACAGATTATGTTCTTTGATCAGAAGGAATTAAATTAAAAATCATAACAAAAGATCTAGGAAAACCTGCAAATATTTGAAAATCAAACCACACATTTCTAAAAAACCCATGGGTCGAAGAAGAAATCACAAGAAAAATTAGGGAAGATTTCAAGCAATAATGAAATATAATGAAAATACAACATACTAAGTTTTATAGGATGAAGCTTAAGTACTAATAGAGGGAAATTTATAGCTTTAAATGCATTTATTAGAAAAGAAGAAAGGTATAAAATTAATGATTTAAGATTCCACCTAAGAAGCTAGAAAAAGAAGAGCAAGATAAACCCAAAGTAAATAGAGGGAAAGAAGGAAGTGATAAAGGTAAGAGTAGAAATTTATGAGTTAGAAAACAGACAAAGGTTAGAGAAAATTAAGAGCCAAAGTATATCAACAAAGTTGAAAATCCCCTGGCCAGACTAATGAAGCTAAAAAGAGAAGCACACAAGTTAAAAGGGTACAGGCATAAAAGGGTACATTACTAAAACTTCTTCAGACATTAAAAGGATTATAAGGGAATGAACAATTAAAATTGACAAACTTGGATGAAATGGACAGATTCCTTGAAAAACAGGACATACAAAAATTGACATAATATGAAATAGAAAACAATAGCTCTTCATCTAGGAAAAGGATTTTTTTTTTACATTATCAAAAAAATTTTCCACAAAGACATCTCTAGGCCCAGATGGTTTCATGAGTGCATTTTATCAAACATTTGAGAAATAACACCAATCTTGCATAAACATAAGCTTTTAGAAAATAGAAGAGGAAGAAGAAACACTTGATAGTTTATTTTATGAATCTAGTATAACCCTGATACTAAATCTTACAAAGACAGTACATAAAAAGAAAATTAGAGATCATTATCCTTCATGACTATAAATATAAACATCTTAATAAAATATTAGCAAATCAAATCTAACAATATATTAAAGAGATAATACATCAACCAATTGAGACTTATCCCAGGCATACAAATGCGGTTTAAAATTTAAAAACCAGTCTGTAATTCACCATATTAAGAGAATAAAGGAGAAAAACCGTGTAATTATCTCAATAGATATAGAAAAAGTGTTTGACAAAATTCAGTGCCCATTCATAATAGAAACTGAGCAGATTAGGAATAGAAAGGAACATCCTCATCTGATAAAGTGCCTTTAAGAAAAAGCTACATATAAGTTGTATTTAATGGTGAAACATTGAACATATTACCCCTAAAATCAGGGAAAAGTTCTAGTTAATATGATAAGGTAAGGCAAAAGATAAAAGACATTAATATTAAAGGGAAGTAAAACTTTCATTTTGGAGGTAATATGGAAAATTTGAAAGAATGTAAAAGAAAGAAAAACAGGCATACTAGAACTAAAAAGCAAATTCAGCAAGGTCTCAAGACACAAGGTCAATTATGCAAAAATTAATTGGAAAATGAAATTTGCAATGGAGTACAATTAGGAATAATTTAATGAAAAATGTATAAGATCTGTACACTGAAACTGAAAACATTGTTGAAAGAAATTAATGACCTAAATAAATAGAAAGATACACCATGTTCATGGATTAAAAGACTAAATAATCTTTACAGTGATTCTAAAATGTATATGGAAATGCAAAGCACTTAGAATATCCAAAGCAGTCTTAAAAAAGAACAGAATTGGAACACTTAGACTACCTGACTTTGACTTACTGTTAAATCTGCAATAATCAAGACTGCTTGGTACTTGAATAAGGGTAAACACATAGTTCCGTGGAATAGAACAGAAAGCCCAGAAATGGACCAAACATCTATGATTGTTTGATTTTTAAGAGGCGCCAGAGCAATTCAGTGAGAGAAAGGAAAGCCTTTTTAGCAAATGGTTCTGTCTATACCAGACAAAAAGGAACCTTGACCCTACCTGTATGAGTTTCCTAGGGCTGTTGTAACAAAGTGCTACAAACTGGGTGGCTTAAAACTAAAGGTGTCGTCAGCCCATGCTCCCCCTGAAACCTGTAGGGGAATCCTTCCTTTCCTGTTCCTAGCTTCTGGTGGTTTGCTGGCCACCAGTCTTTGGTGTTCCTTGATTTGCAGCTGCGTAACTCCAGTATCTGCCTTCCTCATTGTGTGGCATTCTCTGTGTTGTGTCTGTGTTTTCATGTGGCTGTCTTCTTATAAGGACACCACTCATGTTGGATTAGGATCCTACCCTACTCCAAGATGACCTCATCTTAACTAATTACATCTGCAAGGACCTTGTTTCCAAATAAGATCACATTCTTAGATACTGGGGGTTAGGACTACAACATCTTTTTTTTTTTTTTTAATGGAGGGACTGGGGATTGAACCCAGGATCTCGTGCATGTGCTCTACCACTGAGCTGTACCCTCCCCTCAACATATCTTTTTTGAAGAGGACACATTTTAACCCATAGCACTACCTCACACTGTACATAAAAATTAATTCAAGATGGATTATAGACCTAAATATTTTGAAAGCTAAAAATATAAAGCTATTAGAAGAAAATATGGGAGAATATGTTCACAGTCTGAAGTTAAAGGTTTCTTAGGATACAGAAAGCAATGATTATTAAAGGAAAAAGTGGATACATTGGACGTCATTAAAGTTTAAAACTTCTACTCTTCAAAAGATGATATTAAGAAAGTGAAAAGATAAGTTACTGAGAAAATAGTTGAGACAAGTCATAGAGAAAATAGACAGTCATATATCCGATAAAGGACTTATGTCGAGAATATATAAAGAACTCTTATAAGTCAGTAATAAAAAGACAACCTATTTTTAAAACAGGAAAAGATTTTAATAGATATTTCACAAAGGAAGGTATCTGAATGGTGAGCAATATTCTTATGAGAAAGTCCTAACAGAGAAATGCAAATTAAAACCACAATGAAATACCACTACACACCCACTGTAATGGCCAAAATTAAAAACCGACACCACCAAATGTTGCTGAGGATGTGGGGTGGGGCTGCCTGGAAAGAAGTGCAGAGGAACTTCTGTGGCCTTCGTGACATCTGTCTTGATAGGGGTTTGGCTTATACAGGTGCCTGCACTTGACAGAACTCATTAAATGATACACTTAAGATTTGTCATTTCACTGGATGTAAATTTTACCTTAAAAAATTAAAATGAATTTTCAACTCCAGTTAATTATTTGTATGCTGAAGTGTTTAGGGATGAAATGTACTGGTGAACTTTGAAATACATCAAAAATAAGATGGATAGATTGGTCGCTGAAGCATGTCAACAATGGTAGAATCTAGGTGATGAGTATGTGGGTTTTCTTTGGACAATTTGTTCTATTTTTCTGTATGTTTGAATTTTCCTTTATAATATGTTGGAAAAAGTCACTTGGAATAATTCTTTTCTGTGTGATTGTGTTACTAATTTGATACACAGCTAGGTTTATTTGTTTTCAGTTTTACGGTTTGCTTTTTTTCTATTTTTGGAATATGTATTTAGTGGTTTGCAAGTCAAGCCTAATTTAATTGAGGAATTGCTACTTCACTGAACTTTCTTTAGTTATGATTGTAATAATGATTCTTTATATTCATAGGCTATATGCACGCTTTATGTACGTGTAAACAACACGTATGGGTTTTGTAATTCTTGTTTTGTTATATTTATTTTGATTACACTTATTGAAATGCAATTTGGTATCTGTTGAATATAGTATAGCAGACTTGAATTTTAAAAAAAGCCAAGCCTGTATGGTAACTAGTTGTGTGGAGGTGATCACTTTGTAATGGATACAGATGTCAAATTATAATGTTGTACACCTGAAACCTATATATTTTTTAAAAGTTCAAAAACTTTTTGAACTTTAAAAAGCCAAGCTTATACAATACTCAGAAGTTTTCAGTTTCTTGCTCATCCTTTTAGTGTTTCTTCTTGCAAAGATAAACCAATAAATATATGTATTGTTATTTCTCCTTTTCTTACGCAAGAAGCTCACTTGATGGAGTGTTTTGCATCTTGGTTTTAGTTTGTTTTCACTCCGTCTCTCCTGGAGACCTCCTGTCAGCGTAGACGCCCTCCTTGTTGATGGTGGTGTGCAGCGCTCCCTTCCGTACTCTTTGTGTGCAGACTCCATTGTATAGATGAACCACGCTTTAGTCAAGTAGCTCCCACATTTGGGCACTTTTCAGTCTTCTCCTGTAGTAAACAATGCCATACTGTTGTTTTGTATTTGTAGCTAACCCATTTTTAATCTCTGAACTCTTATCATCTGTTTCTTGTTTGTGGATGTTTCTGTTCTGGTTTTACAGCTGAGTTTTCTTCTAAAATATGAGAATATTATCTGTTTCCTCTAGGGACAGAATTGGTCTGTTTTCCGTGTTGCTGGGTCTCTTTGGGTTGGGGACAAGAGGTCTGAGTAGGTGGCACACTGCCCCTGCTCTGGTGGAGTCACCCATTTCCTGTGGAGTAGCTCCCCAGGGCAGGGGGGTTGGAGTAGGAGTTGTGGGGGGGACAGGGCAGACTGACCAGCAGACTTGGCTTTGGTGGGAAACATACAGGGGTCAGCCCTCACTCCGGGGACCCTCGGAGGCCAGAAAGAGGTGGGCTTCACCTGGGCTGCTGCCAGCCACACCAGGAGCCTTAGGGAGAAGGAAAGGACGGTTCCATCAACTGATTTAGAAAAGACCATTTTGTTTCTTGCCTGTGGAAGGAAGTGGCACCTTGCCACTCTAGGTGTGCTTCGGTGACCAGCCCCAGTGTCATCAGCTGTATCTGGGAGCTTGCTGAAGATGCCCAGCCCCCAACGGTCCTGGACCATAATCTGACAGGTCGATGACCTGTGCGTACTTACTGTTGGAGGGGCACTGCTTACCCCTGGTCTGCTCTACGAGCCCCTCTGGGGTTCTAACAGGCGCACGGGCCCCCACTTCCTTGTCATACGTTCACTCTGTCCCTTAGCCAACATGTTCCTCCTCTTTCCAGCATTTAGAAATTAGTGAGACATATCTCGTCTGTTCGGAAGTCCCCTCCTGCCATTTTTTCTGTCGTCTCTGTTGGAGGTTTCTTCCTCTTCACACATCTGTACTTTGTTTCTTTGAGGTTTGAAGGGCTAGGTAGCAAATGCATGTATACAGTTGGTCATCCTCTAGTGATAGATTTAAGTGAGAAACTAGCTGTATTGTGGTGAACCTCATCAGAGGTGGTGAGGACAGAAGCCAGGTTGGAGTGGGTGAATGGGTGGTGAGGGAGTGGAGACTGGGTGTAGATGACTTTTTGAGAAGTTTGTTGTGATAAGGACCAGAGAAATGGGGGTGGAGTGCGGAGTCTTCATCAGGTGGGTGGCTGTGAGAGCACGTTTGCACAAGGAGGTGGAGGTAGAGGAGACAGGGTCCTGGAAGAACAGAGTCCTTGCTTGGAGAGTGGCCATGGGAGGGCAGGCTTCTGGCAGGCACTTCCTCTTTGAGAAAGGTGGAGAGGGTGGAAAGTGCATGGATCGTCTGTGAAAGCTCAGGAATCTGGTGAGAATTAGAGCTAAAGGAGAAGCAGGTGAGCTTACAGGACAGCTGCAACAAAGTACCCAACAGTGGATGGATTCTCAGTGCAAGGGCCAGAGGTCCCAAATCAGGGTGTCGCATGGCCCCACTCCCTTCAGAGACTAGGGCAGGATCCTTTCTTGGCTCTTGTAGCTGCTGGTGGCTGCCTGGAAATCCTAGACGTTCCTTGGCTTCTGGTCTCATCACTCCAATCTCTGCTTGCATCTTCACTTGGCCAGCTCTTATGTGTGTGTCTTCTCACCTGAAATACAGGAAGATCTCAACTCAAGATCTTTCACTTAATTGTATCTACAAAACTCTTAGTCCAAATAGGGTCCCATTGACAGGGTCTGGGGGTTAAGACGTATACATACCTTTTGGGGGCTACCAGTGAACCTGCTGTAGAAGCCTGTCCATCTCCAGGATAGAAGGGCCCAGGCAAGGTCAGGAGTCCCCACAGAACAGTTCTTTTCAGTGGAATCCAAGCTATAAGCAGATGGGCAGTGGCAGTTCAGTCCGATTCCATGCAGCATAGCCACAGGAGTTTGGCTAAAGGCGTTCATGGTAGATTTAATCAGATGCTTGTCTCGTCCTAAGTAGCGCCTGCATGGCTCCTTGCTGTCTGGTCGCCACGGTTTGGCAGCTGTAATAGGACAGCTCTCATTATTCCCTGAAAAGTCTGTGTAGTTGAAATCACGTGTTACCTTAAGTCCATCCTCCTACTTCTGTACCTACCTGTTCTATGATGAGACACGGAAATGAAACATTCAGAAGTGAAAGTATGTAAAATTGTGTTCTTCGAGACAACTTTTTAAAGATGCACATGCTCTGAAGGATCACCACATCTTTTTATTCTTTCTCAGAGTCAGGCTTTTACACTGGCCGGTGCTGGTGCCGGACGATTTAGCCCTCACCTTTGTCGTTATGTCCCGCTCGCCGCTTCCACTCCCAGCACCGTTAGTCCTTTCCACACTGCAGGCACTCGGGTACCGCTGATGTTCTCATCTTTTCTCTGGCCCTTGCCTCCCTTGTATCCTCACACATCTTCCCATTGTAGATGGCAGGGCGGTCGTGAGTACTCCCTGGAGTACCACCCCCACAGCTTTGCCACTATCTTGCTTTGTCATGCTCAGTTTAATGAAGCCCCAACCCTGGTAAAACCCAGTCACCCGCCTGCCTTGCTCCTGCTCTACCCTGCAGCTGGATGTAGCCTCCTGGTTGCTCCCATCTCAAGGTCATGTCCACTCACCTCAGGGGCACTTCACACTGCCTGACTGCCATTCCCCAGTCTCTCCTGGCTTCTCCCACCCTCCACCGTCTCGCAGCTGATCCCTCACTTCCTGGTGCCTGGAGAGCAGGGAGCCATCAGAAGAGAACGCCCACAGGCCCAGCACCCCGTTGCCAGCGTCGGCCCGCACTCCCTGCTCCTCTCCTGCTCTGGGCCACCTCTCCGGCCCTGTCCCACATTGGAGATTCCTCCCTCAGTACCGGGTCCTTCCCATCCCCACCGCCTGCTGCTGCTTCTCCCACCTTGACACCAGCTGCTCTTGGCCCCAGCACCTCTCGAGCTTCTCTGCTTCCCTTTTCTAGCGGAACTCTTCTTTGACTCTCCACATGCTCTTCTGAGCCCTTTCTAGTCAGTCATTTGCCGGCACAAATGGTGACCTTTATATTTTCAAATCTGAGGGCCAGTTGTCACTTCTCCTCTTCCCTGACCGGTCAGCATCAGTGACCCCAGTATCCATGTGAGTCAGTCCCTTCCCTCTCCTGGGGCTCTCCGCCAGAGTGCATCTCCTCAGCTGGGCCTATGCTGACTGCCCTGTTTTTTCCAAACCATAGCTTTGGTCCCTTTCTAATAGAATAGGTGACTGAGTTTATCTTAATTGTCTGTTGTCCCTGCTAGGACTGACATCTGCCAGGTGGGGTTGTTCACTGTATTCACAGAGGTAGCTCAGGTGCCTAGGATGGTGTCTAGTGCCCCTGGGTCCTCAGGAGGTCCTCGGTGGGTGTGTGCAGGTCCCTCTGTGCCCGTGTGCTGTCGGCGGGCCTTGGGCTCATGCTCCTCTCCACCCTCACTCCTGAGGGGATCTTATCCAGCCTTGTGGCTTTTTTTTCCATCTGCCAGCCACTGGTAACCAACTTGATGTCTCCAGGCTGATTGGCCCCCGTGAACTCTGGGCCTGTGTTCCCAGTGCCAACTCAACAGCTCTGCTCAGCTTCTAACAGGCTTCTCTAGCTGTACCTGGTCAAGCCGGAGCTCCCAACCCCGTGCGTCTTTTCTTTCCCTGCTCTCCCCTTCCCAGTAAGCAGCAACTCCATCTTCCTGCTCCTCAGGTCAGAAACCTGGTGCTGGTTACCCAGAATACTTTCTTTCAGACCACAGCCCACTTGTCCACAAACTCTGTTCATTCTCCCTGACAAGTTCTCCCCATCTCCGCTGTTTCCATCTTGGTCTGAGTTCTTACCCTCGCTACCTCCCTCTGCCCTTGACCCCTGCATCTCTGTTCAGTCCTGCAACATGTGGGCTCCCCTCTCACTCTGAGTTAAAGCCAAAGTCCTTACAGTGGCCTCCAAGGCCCAGTCTGTTCACCTCTTCTGCCAGTCTGCTGTCACTCACCCACTGTGGCCTCCTTGGCCTCCATGCCCCTCTCTGGATCCTCCAGGTACAGCCCTGCCTCAGGGCCTTGACCCCTGGGCTTCCCTATGTTGGGGACGTTCTTCCCCCAGGAATCACTTGGCTTCCTTTGTGGTCTCCCTCAAGTTGGCTTAAGTGTTGCCTTCCCAGTGTTGCCCTCCCTGAAAATTGATGCCTGCCCCCACCCCACCACTTTCCCCTGTTAGCCCAGCACTTGTCATCATCTGCCGTATATACACTGCTTTGCTTGTTGGTTTTATTTGTGCTTGTTCACGTTCTCCCCCACCCCCCTTCCCTCTCCCTTTCCCTCCATTAGAGTCTAAGCCCTGTGAGGGCAGAGGGTTTTTGTTTTGTTTTGTTTTGTTTTGTTTTGTTTTGTTTTGTTTTGTTTTGTTTTTTTGCCTCTTCCTTGCTGTGTCTCCAGTGCCTTGAATCATGCATACTTATTAGGTGGATGGATGGATTCTGCAGTGGGACCTTGCCCTCAGATTTTGTCTTAAGCTAAGAGGGACAGAATAGAATGCAGCCTGCTCTGCTTATTGACTCATTAGCTTCTATGTGGCCAAGAGGAACAGTATTGTTTATGGTTTAATCAGATCTACAGCCTGGAGTAGAAGGTACACATAAAGGGCAGATGTGTAGAGTTAGAGTTTGAGTCACTTTGGGGAGATTTGCAGCTATCCAGAAACATGGAGGAAATTGATGAAAGTCTAAATAGCACCCACATAGTTCCCCCACTTTTTAAACATAAAGAACTTGTTTTATTGTGCTTCACTTTATTGCGCTTCACAGATAGTGCATTTTTTACAAATTGAAGGTTTGTGCAACTGTGCATCGAGCAAGTCTGCCGGTGCCATTTTTCCAACAGCATTTGTTCAGTTTGTGTTTCTGTTACATTTTGGTAATTCTCAGAATATTTCGTACTTTCTCATTATTATATCTGTTAAGATGAGTTGTGATCAGTGATCTTTGATATTACTATTGTGAAAAGATTACAACTCACTGAAAGCTCTGAAAGAAAATAGTATTTTTTAGCAATAAAGGATTTTTAATAAAGGTTTGCACATGTTTTTAGACATAATGCTGTTGCACACTTAATAGACTACAGTCTAGTATAAACATAACTCATATGTACTGGGAAACCAAAAACATTGTGTGACCCACTTTATTGCAGTATTTGCTCTTTTGTGGTGATCTGGAACTGAACCCACAGTATCTCTGAGGTCTGTCTGTACATCCTTTATGAATGTATAATTTAACAGCATGTTTTCCCAACGCAGCTTTGCAAAACAGGAGAAATGAATTTTAAAAAGGCTGTCAGGTGCCTTTGCAATCTGCAGCTTCTTATTTGTGTAACAATAGTTGTGTTTTGCCAACAGATGTGCTGCTTAAAGTATTCGTGAGAATGGCTTCTGTGATTCTCTGCCTGACTGGATGGAACCTCAGAAGCTGATTCCTTTGAAGAGGCTGATACTGCCCACCCTGGCTCCTAGACCTGGAGGTCTGACCACTCCTCCCTTGGGCCCTTAGCGACCCCTGCAGACATCTGGTGCAGGCCCTGTAGTTTTCTGGCATGTAGCTTTTCTCCTAGTGGGTCATGAGCTTCTGGAGCAGAGACCCCCAGGCGACTCTTTGGGGCCTTCCTTGCATATTTAGTACAGTGCCTGGCATGAACGACTGATGTACTTCATCCTGGGTCTCCTGGGGGCCGTAGGAGCAGGGTTCCTGGCTCAGCACACAGCCTCTGGGCACACGTGTGCGCACGCCCGCTAGCTGGGCCTGGCGCCTAGGCTCCTCAGCAGGCCCGGGCTGCTCGCCTCCCTGCTCGGTGACTGTAGTGCAGGAAATTAGGCTGCTCTGGCTAATTGAACTTTCTGAGTCTTCAGCAGTTCAGAACCGGTTTTGTTTTTGTTCTGGTCAGGTGATGACACCCACTGCTATAAAGGAAAGGAAAGGAGTCTGGTGTAGGAAGTGGTATGTTGTATCATTAATTGTTTTAGTTTAAGCTTTTTATATTTTTTTCAGTGAGGCGAGTTTTCTTTGAATAAATAATGCTGGGAGCTTATCGCATAGAAGGCATATGTGTTGTCTTCAGTACAATTCTGAATTATCTGGATTTATTTTTGTCTCTTAAATTCACTTATAAAGAATTCAAAGGCTGCATTTTTAGCCAACAAATAGGAAGAAAGAATCTCAGAATTTATTTTTTTATTTTTCAGTAACTCAAGTTACAGTGATTGTGATAACTTGGTGAACAAAGTGTATATAGCAAGTAAACATCACATATGGCTTATTAGGAACATTTGGCGGAGGGGGGCTTCTGAGTATCTTGAAACCTTTTTTGTGTGAAAAGAATCCCCTACTCTGTGGATCGTGGGCTGAAAACAGGTAGATCCTAGCTTCTACTTAAGAACGCTTGCAGGTGGAGTTGGAGACTTGTGGTGCTCTCCTCTTCTGTGTGCCCTGAAGTCTGGAGGCAGGCTATCCATGGCTATTGTGATGGCTCCATAAGTATGTGGGATCTAGAGCCCCTCAGTCTTTTTCCTCCATCACCCTGAGCAGGTGACTTCCATCTGCAAAGTTGCCTGTGGAGACATGATGGCAGTTGCAGCTCTAGCCGTTTTATCTTCTCCAGGGAAAGACGAAAGACCACTTGCTGGCTCACCTTCCAGTCCCGTTCAGTCATTTCCATCCCCATGTCCATCCTCTTTTTCTGAGAAACAAATAGCAGTTCCAACAACAGTTTCTCACTCATGGGTCTGGGTCAGCTGTAGGATGAGGGCAGATCTGTTTTCAAGCCTGTCCTTCCAGGCCCCAGGAGGGAGAAACAACTGCCAGGGATGGTCTCTTCTTAGGTGGATGTCAGGAGCCCAAGAGGAGGACGCAGACACCCAGAGGCCTTTTAAAGTCTCTTCCTCCTCAGTCCCGTCAGTGAAGCCAGACGTGTGAGCTAGTGCAGAGACAGTGGGTGGGGAGGTGTGCTCTGCCCCAGTCCATGAGCCGGAGCAGGCGGGAAGAGGGATAGGACAGGCAGAGCCCTCTGCTGTGTTCTCATCAGCCAGACGTCGTCCCAGCTCTGCTGGAAAGCTGGGAAATAACTTTCCTTAGCTGGGCACGGGGTCCTGTTAAGAAGACAGAGGGCCTGGGTGCGGGAGGACAGCTAGCAGTGCCTGCAACAGGGGACAGATATTCCTGCCCCTTGGTCTCCAGAAGTTGGGGAGTGGCAGTGATACCCAGGCTTGGCCAAACCCATTCTATCCTCAGGGACTTTGACTTTTGAGAGACCATGAGAGAGAAGTCATGGTAGTGGCACATGCATCAGGAAGCCAGCAGTAGTGGCTAATGTCTGATGATGGGGTGGTGGTGCCGCCCAGGGTGTGTGTCCTAACCAGGCGGTCCCTTTAGTACAACCTTAGCCTTGTTTTCAGTCGTGCAGCTGCTGTTCTGGGCTTAGTTTTCTAGTCTTCTCTTCATTCCCAGGTTCTGCCACAGAACTTCTTCGTGACTGGAGTTAGCTAGAGTTGGTTTCTGTTGCTTGCAACCCAGGACCTTGATGCTTTCACAGCTTTATCTTGAATAGAGTGGACAGACATAAGCTTTTTAAACCCCGTCGCTTTAGGATTAAATTCCAGCTCTTTCACCTAGTAGCTTCTAGGTCACTTTTTCCTCCTTGAGCCTCAATATTGCCTTTAGTTAAATGCTGCTTTGATGTGTTGCAAGCATGCAATGAGGTTGTATGTAAAGTGATGATAGTGAAAGAATTGGGAAAATGTCATGGTCTGAACTTTTTGATTGACTTCTCATTTGGGCGATAGGTTAGTAACTTAGGAGTACTGAGAGCAGCTCTAAGGGCCTTTCTGGGAAGTGGGTGAGAAAGGCCAGGAAGCACTGCTGGTGCCCACTGTGAGCAAGGCCTCCATCAGAGCACAGAAGTGCTTGAAAAACAGAGGCTGTTTGGTGACTGAATGAATGAATGAGTGCTGGAGTGCAATTTCTTGGCATTTGGGCAAGTCTAAAGTGTTTGGGGAAAATAGTTCAGCTGCAGATCACCATGCAGAGAATCATCCTAGATTTAATGCCTCCCATTGGACAGTGGGAACAGTGCTCTTGGGCTATTCAGCAGTCACTGTGAGTGTACCTGGGCAGATTTTTACATTTCCTTTCCATTCTAGACTTGAATGCAGCAGTTCTTATTGTTAACTTACTACCAGTCACCACTAATGAGCAAGGAATATGAACAGGAGATTCAAAAGAAGAGACAGCTGGCTAGTGAACATAGGAAAAGAGTTCTGCCTCAGTAATAACCAAAGAGACACAAATGACAACAAAGAAGATACCATTTTCACCTGCCAAATTTGTGAACATTAAAAGGACAGATAGAAATACAGACAAGACCTGGCAGCAGCTAATATTAGGATTGGCTCCTGCTGCAAATGTCACCCTCCACCTCCTGGGCTGGTCTGTGCATACAGTCAGGTGAGGCCTTTCCTTGTCTCTGGGCGTATCTGGTATTGAGCAGCTGGCCCATGCACGTGGTTCACCACTCAGGGAGGACAAACTCTAGAGTGACTCTTGGTCTTTGAGTCTGCCTTGTGCCACCCAGGCCCCTCTGCAAGGAACAGCTGCTTCCAGGGGCTTGTATGTGTCCTTTGAGGTGTTCTGTACACATACACGCCCTTGGAAACCTATTTTTATTTCCATACTGTACTTGCCCAGGTCAGTGTGGCTAATGTATATTTTTGTCCATTTTGTCTGCATTACTAAACTTACTAGCATGAAGTTATGCTTATCTTTTTATAAACCTCTGTAACATCTGTGTTTGTCTCCTTTTTCATTCTGGTGTTGTTACTTGTTCCTGCTCCCTTTTTTCCTTGTCTTGGTAGAACTTTTGTCCGTTTACTAGTCTTTCAGAGAGTGAACTTGTGGCATTGTTGTCCTTTATTACTGTATGTGTACTTTCCCGTTCATTAAGTTATGTAAAATTTTATCTCTATTATCATATCTTCTTTCTTAGGGTACATTGTCTGGTTTTTTCTCACTTCTTAAATTGTAAAGTTAGTTCATTGATTTCCAACCTTCTTTTCAAACATAAGCATTTAAAACTGATGCCCAAACTGTTTTGGCTGCATCAAGTTTTGATGTGTAGCATTACCGTGTAAAGTCAGCTCGAAGGTTTTTTTTTCACTTTTTTCCTTTAATTTTATTCCTGATTTATTATATGTTTTATGTTGTACAACATGTTTTTTTTAAGGTGTACAATGTGATGCTTTAAGGTATTCATTATGAAATGATTACTACAATTGAGTTAATTAATATATCTCACTTCACATAGTTAACATTTCTTTGGGTATGTTGGTAAGAACATTTAAGGTTTACTCTTTCAGCAAATTTCAAGTATACCATATAGTATTGTTAACTATAGTCACTTACTTTATATTAGAGCCTCAGAACTTACTCATCTTATAACTGAAAGTTTGTGCTCTTTGATCATCATTTCCCCATTTCCCCCATCTTCTAGCCCCTGGTAACTACCATTCTATTCTCTGTTACTATGAGTATGACTTTTGAGTATGACTTTTAAAAATTCTATATATAAGTGAGATCATGTAATACTTGTTTTTCTGTGTCTGGCTTATTTCACTTAGTGTAAGTTCCTCGAAGGGTTTTTAAATTGCCTCTGTGATTCTTTCTTTGACCCATAAATTATTTAGAAATGTGTTTTTTAAATTTCCAAGTACATGGCTTTGGGATATTTTTTCCTAGTTACTGTTTTAAAAAATCAAGTTCTAGCTAAATGGCACTGTGCTCCAAGAACGTGGTCTGCGGGGCATCAGCCTCACGGCTCATGAACAATGTGACCGCTGGGACCAGCATGGGCTGTGTGGGTCAGAGGAAGTGTCCTCTCTTCTTCCTGTTGTTCTGCTTGACCCCCCACTGCTGGGGAATGTGTGTCACAGTCTCCTGCTGGGCTGCTGGACACACCAGTGTCTCCGTGGGCTTTGTTAGTTTTGGCTTTATTATTTATTTTGAGGCCAGATTTTCAGTTTTAGAAACCATTTTGTCTTCCTGCTGAATCAAACCTTTGGCATTATGAAGTGGCCCTCTTTGTAACTGACAGTGCTTTTGCCTTGGATTTTGCTTCAGAATCTCACAGTAGTGCTGCATGCTGCGCCACCTGTGTTTTTGGTCAGCACTGCTGCTATTCATTTTCCTCCCTTCTGTGTATGTATGGATTAGATGTAGCTCTTGAAAATGGCAAATAGCTGGATATTTTTTAAGTCCATTCTGTCTGTTACATCCATTAGCATCTATTTAATTACTGATGTATTTAGATTTGTTTATACCATTCTATTTTGTGCATTTGATTTTTTCCACATTTTCTGTTCTTTATTTTTTCTCCTTTCTTGCCTTTTCTTGTCTTTAGTTCATTTTTAAGTGTACACTTCAGTGGCATTAGATATATTCAAATTGTACTATGCACTCTTGGAATGAGTTTTAATTGGTGTCGTATGGTATATGTAGTGTCACATCCTGCTTTTTCTTTCACTTACCATTTGAAAGTAGGACATAAGCATCCCCACTGTTATGGACTAAAGTGTTTGTATCCCCCCAGTTCGTATGTTGATGCCCTAACCCCAAATTTGTGAAGGATGTTTGGAGGCGGGGCCTTTGGGATGTCGTTAGGATTAGATGAGGCCATGAGATTGGGGCCCAGTGGGATTAGTGCCCTTAGAAGAAGAGACACCACAGAGCTCACTCCCTGCCATTTGAGGAGGACACAGCAAGAAGGCAGCCGTCTATGAAGCAAGGAGAGACCCTCACCAAGGACTCTGCTGGCACCTTGATCTTGGACTTCCTGCCTCCGGAACTGTGAGAAATATGTGTCTCTTGGTTAAACCCCCAGTCTGGTATTTCGTTATGCCTGCCCAAGCTGACTAAGACACCCGTTAGGAAAAACAGTGAACATCCTTTTAAAGCTACCTTACATTCCATTACAAATTCCATGTGTCTTCTGTCTTGGCCTTTTGTTGTTCCCACCACTGACCTCTGGATACCCCATATCTTCTTCATGCCAAGCTTTCCAGAAGAGTATTTTCTGTGCATGATCTCCACGTCCCCACTGGTCAGCTCCTGGGATCACACCTCCACTCAGTCTTTCCCCTCCCAACACACGCATGCCGTGGTTCCGGACCAGCTGTTGTCTGCCTGCCCCATCAGGATCCGCTCATGGGATCTATACCAGCCCACACGAGGCAAGCTGGGCCTCTCCATGGCCTGTGAAAATACTGATTTCCTTCTTGCAGCTCTTCACTGGCAGAAAGGGGAGTTAAACCCTGTCATAGTCTTTGGCCCTCATGTTCTTGTCCCCTACCCTGGCACTGGGCTCTGTGGGCGTCTCTCCACTCATTCTCAGATGATGAGGAAGTTACCTGTTGCTGCCTGTGCTCCCTGCTCGGCTGAAGCCGCGGAGGGCAGTGACCGCCTCTGCTCACCCACCACAGCCTGCCCTTGTCACCTCTACTGTGGCACTTGTTCCTCCTCTTGTTCAGGGAGTGACACAAGTAGGTCTGTCTGAGCTCTGGGAGGAAGGCAGTTGGCAGGAAGGGGTGTAGCTCTTTGTTTTGTTCCCAGAGCTCAGATTTACAAAGTAAGTCCGCCTAAACCTACAGGTGGCATGTTTAACACTTGAACCAGAACCTGAGCTCAGCTAGGCTCAAGCGCCCCAGAATTTTTGCCTTGTTCTTGAGCCACCCCAATTCGATTTGTTGATGCTGGGAGTACGGAGAAGTTAAGGTCGAAGCGCGTTTATGAAAATTATCTTAAGTTGAATTAGATATTATTAACAAATGAATATCTGTTAGCTCCAGGAACCTCTGATCTTCCAGAAGGTGATCCCATGGACCCTAGATCTCCAGTTAGCTGAACAGGTTCTTCCCCATCAGGTGCTATCCCATCCCCCACTGCCTGGGTGCCTGCCATCTCAGGAGCCTCCAGTCAGCTGCAGGTCAGTCCACAGGGGAATCTTTGTGCTTCAGCTGACGTCCCATTAGGTGGCGACAAAGAGCGCCAAAAAGAAGTATGAAAGGACTAGAACTTGTTTTCCTTCGTGTGAGAAAAAAGGCTCATGGGCATATGTGCACGCCAATCAGATGTTACCACACAAGGCACTTGAAGGTTCTTTGGCCTTTTCCCCCTTCCCATTCTCCTCCCATTTGCCTGCCCTACCACCCTCCTGCCTCCCCCAAAATAAGGTGGATAGATCAGAAGCCGTAACAGCCAAACCCCTTGCCCTCTGGTCTGTGTCACAGTCGATTGCAACGCCAGTCACTCCAGCTGGGAGCCCTGCTTGTCGTTCCTTTATTTCTCCCAGCTTTCTCTCCTCCATCCCTTCCGCCACCGACCTGGGCCAGGCATTCCACCTCTCTCTCTGGGACTCTGCAGTAACTCGCCACCTCTCCCACATGTCTTCTACCTTCTGTGCAGTCCCTAGTGTCACACCCCACTCTCTTGCTTTACACCCAAGGGTGTCCACCCTCTCTTCAGATGCTGCCAGGACCCCTAACATGCCTCCTCTCTCTTCAGTTAGCACCCCTTTTCTTATACATGTGCCCCTTGACCATGCAGGATGGCTCTCATACTCCTGGCCTCTGTCCACGGTTCCCCTGCCGTCTTTCCTCCTGCCCCTTGTTCCTGAAGACTCAGCTCAGCTATCTTTTCCTGCAGGGAGTCCTTCCTAGGCCCCCAGGCTCCATCCGGGTTAGATCTCTCCTCTCGAGCTCCCACCTCCCCAGAGAGACCTCATTCCAAGAGGGCAACCAGTTGACTGTCACAACCCACACACCCCGGACAGGAGGAGGAGCATGTCCTCTCTGTTCATGGTCCACATGCTCATAAAAAGCACATTGTGACACTCATGCCACTCAACTCCCTGTCACAAGCCTGCCCAACACCCTGGACAGTCTCCCTCCATTGAAGACTTGTTGCCAGGCACACAGTCTTTGCTGCTGTCCCCAACCCTTCCATCCCACAGGTGACTTGAGTGTGCACGTAGAGGGCCCTCCTGGTGCCTGGCTCCCTGTCTTTTGATCACCTATGCTCCAGTGACCTCAGCCACCCATTGCTGAAGTGACAACCTGGACTTTGTCATCACTGGAAACGGCCCCCCCCTGCCCCCGTGCAGCTCTGGCAGACAGCTCCACTGGTGACAGCGGCTTGCTATGCTCCCCAGGAATCTCCATTTCCCTCCTCCTCAGTTTCTGCCCAGTTCTCTGTTCCCACTTTGGCCAAGCTTTTCAAGACTGGGCTACTCCCTGTTGCCCTTTCACCTCAGACTTCTGCTCAGTGCCTGGTGGTGTCCGACGTTGCGGTGGCTGGTGTTGAATCCTCCTCTTAACGTGGTTCTTCCCTCCTGGAAACCCCTCCCCTGTGTCTTTTCTGGGACCGCCTGCACACTCTCCTGGTGCAGCATCACTGGCTTCGTTGGCTTTGTTTTCTTTGGCCACTTTCATATCTGAGCCCCCTTCTTTGTTTCGGGAACTGTCACCTCATCTTATGAGTTGATGGGAGGCCAAGCGACCTCTGACTGTAGTCACTAAACATGCCAAAGGCTTCTTTTCATAGTTTCCCTTTCAGCTGGGATGGTGGTCAGCTGACTACATCCCAAACTACATCCCGCTGCCTGTTTTTATAAGGTCTCACTGCATCCCAGCCCCACTGCTTCCTTTGTGCGTTGTCTGAGGCTACTCTCCTGCTCCACTGGCAAGCTGAGTGGTTGTGAGAGACCGTGTGGCCTGCAAAGCAGAAAATATTTACTGTCTCCCCTTTATAGGAAAAAATGGCCTAAGACCTGCACGTCAGAGCCACTTGCTCTAGGGGAGCAGAGCCAGCAGGGGGAGGACCAGCGGCCAGTGCTGCCCCCTGCAGGGTGGCAGAGGCGGTGCTGGCTGCCCTGCCCCAGCCTGGCGGCAGGATTTGCAGTATTGTTTCTGGCCAACTAGATTCAAACCTGTTTCTCCAACCCTCTGGCCACCTAATAGCCTTTCCCCACCCCCCACCCCCAGTTTTTGTTATTGGAGTAAAATACACTTCAAAAACTTTTTATCATTTGAACCATTTTTAAGTATATACTTTCATGGTGTTAAGTACACTTGTACCATGCAAATTTCACCACGTTCCACCTTCCAGGAGCCATTCAGTCAGGTGCTCATCTGTAAATGAGCTAGAGCTGCTCTCCGTTGCTCGCCACCAATACTCTGGTCGTCCTCCTACTACCACATCCTCTTTATCTCCTTTGCTGACTCTTTCTCCTGTCACGAGTCCAGACATAATATCTAATTTTCTGCCCAGGGCTCACATCTCAGCTGCCCTCGCTCGCTCACCTGGCTCTGCAGACCTCTGTGCTGAGGACTGTCAGATACCTGTCTCAGGCCTAGATCTCTAGAAGGCGAAATGCCTCAACACTGGAAATGTGAAATACAGAAGTCAGAGCCCTTTGATCTCGGGCGCTTCCTCTGCACCCCGCACACATGCGCCCGCTGCCAATGGCCCTGAGACCAGCTGCTGCACCGCCTGCTCAGAGTCTGCAGCCGCCCCTATGCAGCAGGCCTGTGGGTCACTGTGTGCATTCCTGGCGGGGAGTGCGGTCAGCAGTCAGCCGCCAGTGGCCTGCTCCTTTGGGCTTGGCCTCAGCTGTGAGAACCTCCTACCCTGGTCACGCCATTTCCAGGGCAGTGCCTGGGGCGGGGCAGAATGAGGGAGGGTACAAACCCCTCGCCCTGCCCTGCTGCCCAAGGTGGTCTGGAGCTATATGGGGCCTGCATTGCACTTGGCTTTTTCCTCCGCCCAGGTTGGCTTCCTCTCCCTCCCATTCACAGATGTCAATCCCTAATAAATGTTTAGCACCCCAGACTGTGAGTCTGCCCTGCAGTGCTCGTGTCCCCCCACCCCCTCGTCCCCCCTCACACTGTGTCTTCCATATAGTTAGAGTGAGCTTTTTAAAACTGTTCATCTGATTGTGTCACCCCCCTGAGAAAAGCCCTTTCGGGCCCTCTCATCCCTCTTGGAATAAACTCTAAAGTCTATTGCCCGGAAGCAGGGCTGGCTTCCTAAATATGCAGCCTATATGATGCCCAGGGCTTAGAAGAGCCACGCTTGGTTTAATGCTCTATTGCGGCAGTCTCGAAATCCTCTATTTTTGAATAAGAGGCCCTGCAAATTATGTAGCCAGGCCTGCCTCAGTTTGAATTTCTCTGCCTTGCTTTCTTGGCTCCAACCCATCACTCTTGCTTTTCCTGAAATCTGCTAGATTGTTCCTTGGATCAAGGTTTTGGCTCTTACTGCTCCTTATGCCTGGGCCCCTCTTTATATGACCAGCTCCCTTCGGGTGCCCGAAGAATTCTTTGACCAGGGTCTCTCTCACTGGTGAGTGTCCTCTATCACATTTTCCTGGGAACATGGTGTGCTCTTCCAGGCTGCAGATGCAGATCGACTTCATTTCAGGTCAGTTCTCTTATAATACATCTTTGATGGCATCTTTGTTCCATATTTTGGGTTCCCTACTACAGGGACACAAATTATCCTTATGTTGGATTGTCTCTGTCTCTCTTCCGATGCTATTAGCTTCACTCTAATTGCTTTAGCTTTTGTCTTTTTCATCTGCATTTTCTGTTTGTCTAATTTGATTTTCAGCTATGTGTGTTCTGTTTCTGGCTGTTTTTAAATGTATTTATTAGTTCTGTGATGATGTGTTTTGGTCTGCAGTTTGTTTCCCTGGCTTGGGAATTTGCCCTTTCATCTGCCTCTGTTTTATCGTCTCATCTTTGAACTCTTACTGAGAACATGTTCTTATAAAGTTCTGAGGAATTTCCTTCCTTTCCTTGTGGTGTGTTCTCTTCTTGGTGGGACTTTGCCTTTCCTGGGAAAGCCATCTCCCTCCCTTGTTTTCATTTGGCCGTAATATGTTTCTGGAGTTATCATGTCGTTTCTTGTCAGCTTGGCTCAGGCTTAGATGGCCTCGTCCAGCCGTCCTGTGTGCTTTGGTACAGCAGGGCTTCTGGCCCTCTCTTCCCGCTCTCTCAGCTTCCCTCGCACTGCTTTCCCCTCTGGGCATCGTGAGCTCGGTGCCTTGTGGTCAGAGAGAAGCTGCACAGCTGTGGGACCTACAGTCGGGGGTACTCTTCAGCAATATCTAGAGTCTCCTCTCTGTCCTAAGAATTGTGTTAAATGTCTTACACCCAGGCTCACTCTAGCCACTGGAGGGATGTGGGAAGGGGGCAACCCAGGCTCCCAGTGGTTCCCTGCCTCCGTGTGCACCCACGAGCAGTTGCCTCCCACTCACTGGGTAGTTGACCTGTTTCTCCTACACCTCCCAGCAGGAACGCCTGTAGTTCCTGGACCAAAAAGCAAAAAGTCCCAGACTCCCACCCAATTGCTTCTTTCTAGCTTATGAGATGAGAGGTCTCGGGGTGTTGTGGGCTCCCCAGCACGGCTTCCGGGGTGGGACTGGGGCAGGAGCTCAGTCTTGCTGCAGCTTTGTCCTCTGGAATCCTTTCCTGGGCTGCCAGGCTCAGAAATGCACTGCATCCCATTTTCTGTTCCTTCCCTTGTCTGATGAATTCTGCCCTTCACACTCCTCCTCTGCACCTTTGTTTGGTTCTCTATTAGGGACTAGGAGAAAGCAGTTCTGGGGGAAGTGGTCACCTGCTGTTTGAACCCAATTCTTGAATCCATGTGGGATGGGTCTCTGTTGTGGCACATGGTGCCGCTGTCCCAAGAAGCAAGTCCCGGCCCTGCCCCGTGCTCTCTCATTCTATGTAAATGTCACATCAAGAAGAGAACTCTGTTGGGATCTCCACTGGAGGGATGGTGTTCATCTTCCCATCTCATTTTCTGCCAAGTTAGTGCTTGTGCACAGGGAAGGACTGATTTGTCGATATTGTCTTGCTGACAGACACAGTACTTAGGTTTTAGCCAGACCCTGGAGTTGTTGATGGGATAGAGCTTTCATCCATGTTGCTTGCCTGCCACTTCCCACTGGCTTTGAACCCCTCTGGTCAGAAGCTGGTCGGGGGGCGCCCATGGTGCTGCCGAGGAGGTCACTGAGGCACGTAGGACCTTCCTCTGGATCCGTGTGTCTCTTTCTGGGTGTTCTGTCAGCGCTGGGTCCCTGGTGCCCCACAGCCCTTCTCTGCCCCTTCCTGCTCTCAGTGGTGCCCAGGGAAGCCCCTCGAGAAGCCCCTCAGCCTGCCGCTGGCCATTCCACGTCGAGCACTAGTGGGCTTCCAGGCCCTTCTGTTTGCCACCAGCAAACTACACTTCAGCCTGGCTCCCAGGTCTCATCATTCTGACCTTAAAGATTTCCTAGGGCTCTGTTGTGGGGACCCTATCCCCGGACCTCCCTGGCAGGTCCTCTTGCTCACGTCTGAGTGTGGTGGAACCTGGCAAGCAGGGCTTCTGTCTCAGACCCCAGCCGCGCGTCGTCCTGCAGCAGTCTGTGGGCGTGCCCCAGCCTCGGCAGCCCCTCTGCTTTGCCAGCACTGATGGAGAGATTTTTCCTTGTATTTTGTTGGTCATTTCAGTGGCTCATATGTTATAGTCGGGAAACAAGTTTGCCAGGCATGCATATGTGGGGTGACTTACGCCAGTGTAAGGCACAGGAACGAAAACAAGGGCATTCAGTTCAAGTGACATTTACGAGATACTGAGACAAAGTGAGCTGACCCTTAGCATTCTCTTTTCCATTAGTAGAGATCTCCTTTCTGCCCCCTTTTTTTCCCTCAAAATAGGTTGCCTCTGTGCTGAAGATTTATTTTAGTAAATATTCTGTTCTTCAATAAAAGCAGCCAACATTTTGATAGAAGCCTGTAAGACTTATTTACATAAGGTATACAAAGGTGAGAAGAAAACAGTATTGACAGGAAACTGCAGCAGGGAGCAGCTGGGAACTGAGAAGACAAGCGTGCCGAAAGCGTCTGTGCAGATGGGCTGCTGGGGCTTGAAGACTGGGTGTTTGTCATGGGGACGCTGGAGGCCAGCTCCGCCCAGGTGCGTGTCCACCCATTTGTGCAGAGGACCGCCGTAAGGTGTGTAGGAGTGAAGGTTGCCGGGAAACGTGACAGAAGTCGCTAGATGTGGAGGCTGGAGAGCAAGTCCTAACAATGCAGGCTTTCCAGGGGAAGAGATGAAATAACAGAAGCATCAGTAATAAGAATTGGGTTCTTGGGGGGACAGGAATAGCTCAGTGGTAGAGCACGTGCTTAGCACGCATGAGGTCCTGGGTTCAATCCCCAGTACCTCCATTTAAAAAAAAATTAAATAAACCTAACTCCCCCCCCCCAAAAAAAGAGGAAAAAAGGATTGGTTCTTGTTTTTCTCCATTTTTCTCTCATTTGGTCAGCTCCCTCTGCGGTTGCTTTCATGGGGACTGAAGTTGGTGTGAAGCCACCCAGCTTGGGTTCGGTCATGGCCCAGTTTTACCAGCTTGACCACACTGGACCTGATCCTTCCCCCACCCCCAGCAGGCCCACATCCATGGGACACAGTGTCACCATCTCACAGCCATGTTCTGGAGCTCTTCCCTGGCTCCTCGATGGGTCTCCCCCAGCTCCCGTATCTCCCTTTTCACAACTTTCATCAAAATTGCTGATTTCATTATTAACTATATGCTTTAGAAGATTGTCCACAGCAGGAGAAAGAGAAGTGGATGCAGGTAGAAGACACATCTTGTTGCTCTAGCACCTGGGCCCTCACACAGCTCTGCACGGTACCTGGAATGTCCTCACCTGTGTTAGCTACTAAATGAGTGAGTGGGTGAAACAAGGCACCCCTGCCCTGTTCCTAGTGTCCCCATTGTGATGACTTCTGTTTAAAGCTTACTCCTGCCTGCTAAGCATTCCAGACTGGAAGCAGTTCCTGCCACCCCACTTTACTCCTTTCTGGTTCCAGAACATTCTCATCAACCCCCAAAGGAAATCACATGGTAAACAGTCTGGTACTTCCTCAAAAGGTTAAACCTGGAGTTCCCGTGTGACCCAACAATTCCCCTCTAGGTGTAGACCCAAGAGAATTGAAAACATACATCCATGCAAAAACTTGTACATAGCAGCTAAAGGTAGAAAGAAGCAACCCAGATGTCCGTCAGCAGACGAAGGGATAAGCAAAGTGTGCTGTTTCTGTACCATGGAGCATTACTCAGCCATAAGAAAGGGCGAGGTTCTGGGACACGCTACAGCGTGGGTGAACCTTGACGAGTATGCTGAGTAAAGGGAGCCTGTCCCAGAAAGCCAGGTGTTACATGATGTCATTTATAGGAAACCTGGTCCAGAAGGGGCTGATCCATGGAAACAGGAAGGAGGTGAGCGGTTGCTGAGGGCCGGGGGAGAACCTGCCTGGTGGATATGGGATTTCCTCCTTGGGCGATGAAATGTTCTGGCATTAGATGGTGGTGATGGTTGCACAACACTGAATGTACTAAGTGCTGCTGATGTAAATTTTAGATCATGCGTTTTACTACAATTAAAAAAAAAATCGATCAAATGCCCTCAGAATATTTAGCCAACAACCTTCAACGTGGCTAAATGCCTAGACATTAAACTTCTTGGACTAAATTCCTTTCCGACTGTCATGGTTACCATGTCCTGGGCTTCAGAGGTGGCACTTGGGTCAGCTTGGTCTGGTCTAGCGTGTGTCACCATAGGTCCCCACACTGGCCTCTTTCTCTTGAATGGACGGCACAGCTACATGCCTGCACATCGCAAAACCCACCTTTACGATTCAGGGTAACTGGTGAAGTCAGCTGCTGTTTTAGTGAGTTGTTATAAAAATAGAGATAGAATTCACATACCGTGAAACTCACCCATTTAAAGTATACAATTCAGTGGCATTTAGCACATTCGTGGTGTTGTGCACCCATCCCCTCTCTCTAGTTCCAGAACACATTCATCATCCTGGGAGGAAACCTTGCTGAACCCCATCCCCTCGTTTGCTCCCTAGAGACCCCTGAGACTCTCTTCTGGTGCAAGTTTGATTTCTCTCAGATCTTTAAAGGGGCTGAAGCTGGCATCTCAAAGCACTGCTGCCTTTATTGATTTGTGCAGAGAAGCCTCCTTGATTCTGAGATTCTGCAGCTCATACTGGAGGCCGAAAGAATTAGAAGCACTGAGCCAGTGATACTTCAGGGTGGAAGCAGCCACTCCGAGGCCCTTCCCTGACTATGGACCTGGGGAAATCGCCGCCACCCTGCCCCTCATGTAGCTCCATGGGGCGGATCTCTGGAAATGAAAAGTGCGGAGACAGCCGTCTCCTGAGATTGACCTGGTGCAAACAGGACTGGAATTGGGAAAGGTCAGGATATTGCTGGGCTCTGGGAGTTTCTTCAGGCTCACTTTGGAGGGGGCTGGATTCCAATTCAAGTGAAAAACACCGTTTAGCTGCTACTTTCACCTAGCTTTGTAGCCTTCTCTGTTTTTAATCTGCAAGCCTTGAGGATTGAGCCATCCCACTTTGCCTACAGTTTTCTGGCCGGCTGCACCTGCCGGCTGTCAGCTGTTTGCACCCCTGTGATGTCCGAGAGCCTGGGGTCAGATGCATGCCAGGCACAGCCTCCCAGGGCTGCCTTCTGCACTATGGCTGTAGGTTCCTTTCATTACATACAGTCAGTTCTCGCCATCAAACCCCTCGGGGTGCAGTGATTTGGCCTGAAATCAAGATTCTTGCAACTCTAATTTCCTTCTCTAGATCAAAGGAAGAGTTGATCTAATGCTTTTGTTTTAGCAGCAAAATTACCAAGTGATGTTTTTTCACCCAAGAACCTTCTCATACTTCATAGTTACTTAAGATGTGTGAAGGCCTTCTGCTTTGCTGTGACATGTGCATACTCCCTCCAAATCTTGTGTTCTACAAGTTACACAATAAAAAATAGGAGTTATTATGGGGAAAACTGGGGTGGGGTAGACCATGCCAAACCTATGTGATTTGGTAACCAGAGCTCACAGAACCAGTGCCAACTGTGATTAAAAGAACACCGGGGACACTGAAGTCTCCGTTGGCATTTGTGTCTGGCATCGCCTCAGCTGACTGTTTTCACCATAACCCACACATTTGTACTTCCTCCTGCATGATGCACAGATGTGTTATTCCATTTGTATGAAAAGTTGGGTCCTGGGCAAGGCTGCCTTTGGCAGTGAATTTTTTTTTTAGCACAGGGAAAATATCTTGACACCTTCATTCACACTCACAGCTTCACTGTACAGAGCATTACGCTGTTGAAAACATTGTGGTTCTTTGAGCCACTTCTGCAAAGTGTCCAGCTTTCTCTCTTAATATATTCATGTAACATGAAGGCGTTCTCTTTAATTGTTAGGAAGCCCACCTGACATTGCTTCAGAATGTTCCTGTCAACCCGCACAGCTTCCAGATTTATTGGTATCATCTCCCCCTTTGTTAGCAGACCGCCAAGTTGGTGCTGTGTCTGCTTGCCTTGAACCATCTGCCATGCTTTCCTAAGAGTATACAGTGCAGTTGTGACGCCCAGGGACTTGAGCATCAGGCTCAGGTGGAACCGTACTCACAGTCTGCGAATACCCCACCACCGCCGTTTTAGCGCCTTCGGACCAGGGAGCTAGTGTAGGATTGCGTGTTGCTTTTGGTTATCCCATCTCTTCCATCTTCTTTAACTGGGGTGGTCCTCGGCCCTTTTTTGCCCCATGCTGCGGACCATTTGGGAGAATCCAGGCCCCTCTCTTTGGACTCTTGTAGTTGTTTCCTCATGGCCTCAGGGTGGGGTGCTGGTGCTGGTGCTGCTCCTCCTCCTCCTCCTCCAAGGTGTTTCTGCAGGCCCGCGGCTGGCCAGGGCATGCATGGCGCCCAGACCCTCTGTGACCACCCCAGCAACATCTCCGGCCAGCCCCAACTCCCTAGTGCCCAGGCGCCCAAAGTCATCATTCATTCACTTACTCCAAGCCTGCTCACTCAGGGTGTGAAGGTAGCAGGACATCTGGGTTATGACTGTGGCACTCAGTTGTCAAGCACTGCTCCCGTGCCTGGTCCTGTGCGCTGAGCAAGGAGATGCAGTAAAGGAAGCTGTCTGGGCACAGAGGGTGCTCCTGCTCACGGGAGGGGGAAGGCGCAGGGAAGGCTTCTCAGAAGTGCCATCTGAGCCCACGTGTAGACGAGAGAGGGCTGGCCCAGAGCCACTGGTTCCCCAGGGTACTTGTCATTACCCATTCTCCCTCCGGGGAGGGTGTCACATCACTGTCCATGCCCATCTGGTCCGGCCGGCCCTGAGCACTCCTTGTTGGCCTGTGGAACTCCTCCTCAGCCCTGAAAACCCAGCTCAGGCCTTTCTGCTCCAGGGAACCCCTGTGGACTCCCTCTGGGCCTGGAACAGAGGAGAGTATCGCTCTTTCTTTCTTGCCTCCCTGCCCCCCACTAAATTGGGAGCTTGTGAAGACCAAAGAGTGATGCTGATTCTACCCTGGCCTCCCAGCCCCTAGCAGAGGCTGGCTCAGGGCAAGGGCACTCTGAGCACATGTAGACTTGGGCGTGACCTGGACAGTTCCCTTGTCAAGTTGTACTTGCTTTTCTTTTCCCCTGTGACAACTTAAGACTTGAACAGGTGGTTTTTCTGAGGATACTCCCAGCTCTAAAATGTATAAACTGAATTAGGTGCTCAGTTCTCACGGTCTTGTCAGTGTGTGTGCATGTGTGTGTGCACACCCATGTACAGGGTCTGATTAGAGGTAGGATGAAGAGGGCTATTTGATTTCTTTGAAAAAAAAAGTATGTTTCAGCAAACCCTGTAAACTCCCTGGTGGGCAGTGGGAGGCTTGGGGACTCATCTGGCACCCCAGCCTGGCCTCTCTCCCTCAGGTCACCCTGAGACTGAACGGTGGCTGGGCGAAGGGTAAACTCATCTAGATTACCTGTTTTGCATCATTTTTACCTCCACTCCACGCCCAGCAGGCTTCCAGGCTTCTTAGTATGCTTTTTTTTTTTCCTTTGAAGCTTTTCTTTCTTTCCTTCCTTTCTTCTTTGTATTGAAGTGTAGTTGATTTACAATGTTGTGTTAGTTTCAGGTGTACAACAAAGTGATTCAGTTATAAATTTACATACATGTATTCTTTTCCATTAGAGGTTATTACAAGATATGAATATAGTTCCCTGTGCTAGATAGTAGGTCCTTGTTGTTTATCTGTTTTATATGTGGTAGTGTCATCTGTTAATCCCAAACTCCTAATTTATCCCTCCCTTCCCCACTCCTTTCCCCTTTGGTAACCATAAGGTTTCTATATCTGTGAGTCTATTTCCAGTTGCTTTCATTTGTTTTTAAGTACAGAAGTAGCAGTTGGAAAATAAAGTAACGAACACCTCTGCGCCCCTCAGTGCACAGAATTGAAAGTAACCCAATATGGTTGCTTCAAGTAATTTCAGTGTAAAAGAACTAGAATATTACAGATAGAGTTAAAGGCCCTTTTATTCCCCATCTTTGGTGCTATTAAAAACTTACTGTCCACTTAGAAACAGTTGGAAAAAAAACAAACGTAAATTCAAAACAGAAACAGACTCATAGAGATAGAACACAAACTTGTGGTTGCCAAGGGGGAGGGAGGTGGGAAGGGACAGATTGGGAGTTCGATATTTGTAGATACTGACAGGCATATGTAGAATAGATATATAAGATTATACTGTATAGCACAGGGAAATATATACAAGATCTTGTGGTAGCTCACAGTGAAAAAGAATGTGACAATGAATATATGTATGTTCATGTATAACTGAAAAATTGTTCTCTACACTGGAATTTGACACAACATTGTAAACTGACTATAACTCAACAAAAAAGTTTAAAAAAAAAGAAACTGTTGAAAAGGTACATTTTATGTTATGTATATTTTATCACAATAAAGAACTTTAAAAAACCCAAACGGTTAATTTAGGCCAAGTCAGAGTCTGAACACAAGGGTCTCCCCACTTGGTAGCCTGTGTTCCCCTGTCCTGGAGCTTCTAATCATGGACATAGCTGTCTCCCACCTGCTCCCGGCCCTGGCTTCCCTATCCACCGTCAGTGGCCCCGCTGTCCTCCCAGGACTTGGCCATGGTCCTTAACGTGTCCCCTGCCCCTCCTCCCCACACCAGTCAGCTCTGCTGCTCCACCCCCGGTAACATCCCCGCTCCTCCAGTATCCTTACCCACGGGTCCTCCCTGCCACCCTCTTTAAGTCTCCCACAGGCCATTCTCCACACAGCAGCTCATCCCCACCCCTGCTCAGAGTCCCCTGACTGCTGCCTTCATGCTCAGAAAAAGCCCGACCCAGGCCCCAACTCCTGGCCCCGCCAAGACCTCTTTGCTGCCCAGCCTCTCCTTCCCCTCCAGCCCCTTTACGTCTTCCTCTCCTTCTCCAGCACCACCAAGTGGTCTTATTCTTCAGTCTTCTAACCACTTCATTCTTTTAGCTGCTCACTGCTCACGGCACTGCCCAGCACGAGGAGCCCTGCCAGCCGGCTCCTGTGTCCCGACTCATTCCGTTCTGCTCCAAGTGCCCCTGCCTTCACCCCCACAGGCCACCCCAGAACCGGAGCCACCTGCTTCTCCCAGGGGCCAGCCTTCCCTTCCATGGATACTAGGCATGGTCCCTTCTGTGGCTTCTTGTTTTCATTTTCTTTCTGGTTACGTCAACCTTTACACGATTCAGAAGTTGAAACTATGCTCAGCAAGGCCTGTCCTCACCTCGGCCCCATCTGCCCCGTGCTGGGACCAGTTCCATCGTTTCCGCCATATACTTCCTAATGTCCCCACCTTCTCTCACACACACAGCAGCCTGCAGTAGGTAATGTTCACGTCCCAGTAGGTCCTAGGAATCTGTCCCCTCCTCCAGCTGCCCCACTCTCTGTGGGGTGGGTGTGTTCAGGTGGCAGTTGTCTCAGACATCTGCAGTCTTAGGCTGTGGAAAACAGTGATCTTGTTTGCCATTTCTACATGTTGTCTGTTCAAGGTAGATGTTTAGAAGGGATTGCCCAACATGGCCTCGACACCCTCACTGGTATCTAAGAGGCATTCCTGAGACATGTGGTTTGTACTTTACTTAACCGTAGTTAACATGCTGGGTAATGCAGACGAAAGTTCTCAAGAAGCCAGGTCTTTTGCCACCGGTGCAGTGTGTTTCTCTGACTCCGGGCTGTCCAGCTTCTAGGGAGCCTGTGGCTCCAGTCCGTCTGCTGCTGTGCTGCTGGCAGGCTCCCCCTCTCCCCTCTGTGACAGTGGACTGCGGGCCACACCTCGCTCCCCACGGTTCTCCTCATTTCCCATGAGGAAGCTAAGACTGGGAGAATTGAAAAGTAAGCTCTGTGCTGGAACAGGTTAGGGACCCCCGCTTTACAGCAAGAAAGGGTCTTTCTGTGGGCAGTGGCCTGATTCTGGGTGATCCCACCAGCCACACTCGGGGCCCTGAACTGCTGGAGGAAGAGCCAGGACCTGTCTCCCCTCTCCTGACCTCATGCACTGAGTGTTCTGCTAACTCAGCCTTGGTGCCTTACCCATGTCATTGGAGTCTGGTTTCCCAGGCCCGCCGCAGTGCCTTTGTTGTAGTCTCCATGGTGTGGACAAGAAGGGAAGTCACTTGGGGTCGACAGCAGGCCGTGATCAGTGCTGACAGGAGCCACGCAGACCAGGGCGGCTCTTGGGCTGAGGACAGGAAGGGTCTTGCTCTTCTCCAGGAGGAGCTGCTCACTGAGGGGCTCGCAGACGCCTGATTCCCAGCCCACGAACCTTCCTTCCACGCCCCACCCCCTGCCCAGGTTGTGTTCTTGCCCTCTGGGCCCAGTCACGAAAGCATCAGGGCCAGACTATGACGCTGGGATCCAGGGCCGCCCAGTGACCATTTCTGAAATACATGGGAAGGGACCCTACCAGGCAGGACCAAAGTGTAGGGAGGGAGCTGCTCCGTCAACAAGAAGGAATGGGGACGCAGCTGCCCTGGGATGGGGAGACTGCTCTTCTGCACCTTCTCCAAGCTCTCACCCCGCGTTGTAAGGGAGAGTGTGGAGATAAAGGCTTACCCATCTGGGGTTGCTGCTTTTCTCACGCCAGAACCCTGGGCAGCGATGTCTGGTTGCCCACATTTGCCAGTCTTTATACGGTACCTCTGTAACACTTCTCTCTCCATGGTGTTGGCACCTGTCGTCGAGATGAGGAAACTGAGGCACGAGATGTTGAGGTTACACACTTGGGTCTGTTTGGAAATGGCTGAGTCAGGACTTGAGCTCAGGTTGCCCCCAGGTCTGCGTGTTTTTCTACAGCACCGCACTGTGCGCCACCTCCCAAGGGCGGTGTGGGGCTGTTCCCATCAGCACGTTGTACTGTGCTGTTTGATTGAGCACACATTTGAGAAAAACCCCAAGCCCAGAAGCTGTAGTAACACCCAAGCCAGGCCTTCATGAAGAGGAGCCCTACCTCCCACAATCCAGGGCCTTTTGTCATCCTCAAAGCCAGAGGGCCTCGGGCACAGCTCATAAAGCTGAGCAGCCACACAGTATTTCTACTCTCAAAATGCCACCTGTGCAGTCCCGCTACGAGTGGGGCTCAGGGTGGCCACAGCCTAGGTAGGATGCATTGGCCACCGCCATCAGCAGTCCAGGGGCTCTAAAGAAATCCAAAGAGGCAGAACCTGGGGCCCTGTGTGTGCTGGGGCGCCCTGTGTCTGCCGTTGCTCACTTTTCGGCAAACCGGTGTGTTCTCTGTAATACTTACATACTTGTTTAACACTTCAGGGAAGAAAAATCAGAAGAACAGGATCTCCAGGGCCTCAAGGACAAACCTTTGAAGTTTAAAAAGGTGAAGAAGGATAAGAAAGAAGACAAAGAGGGCAAGCATGAGCCCTTGCAGCCACCGGCCCACCACTCTGCTGAGCCAGCAGAGGCAGGCAAAGCAGAGACCTCGGAAGGGTCGGGCTCAGCGCCAGCCGTCCCAGAAGCTTCTGCCTCCCCCAAACAGCGGCGCTCCATTATTCGTGACCGGGGACCCATGTATGATGACCCTACTCTGCCAGAAGGTTGGACCCGAAAGCTTAAGCAAAGGAAATCTGGCCGCTCCGCTGGGAAGTATGATGTGTATTTGATCAAGTAAGTAAGGGCACCTCCTGTGTCTACAGAGCAGGGAGGGCCAGGGGGGCGGGAGGCCGGGGATGGGGATCCCTTGGAAGGATGGCTCTTTGCTGCTCATTGATCAGGAAAATGTGTGTGCATAACCCCACATCGAGTCGGGGGCTTCAGTAATGACGACTGCTTGCGGGCACGACAAGGTATGCTTGGAATGACTGTGTACATGGGTCACTGCCCTGAGTGAGATGTGCATGGGGTAGCAGAGTGTGGCTTCACTGCGCCAGCCTTCAAAGCCTCGTCTGGAGATGGAATAGCAGTAGGGCATACCCGGGGCCACAGTGAGGACACCGGGAGAGGTCACCTGGGAAGCACTGAGGGCACAAGGTCCTGCCCAGGCTGGACCCGGAGGCCCTGGAGCCTGCCATGGGCACTGGCCTGGGCTGGGGAGGCCAGGGGAGCTCCCTGAGGTTGCTGCCATTTCCCAGCTGAGGGGCTCTTCTCACCACCTGTTAATGTCTTCTTTCTGGGAGTCATTCTGTGGCATTGCTTCATGAACCCAAAGAAATGGGAGTTCACAGGGCTCAGTCTGCTCTGTGAACTGTGTTGGGAAAGGTGGCCTTTCTGACAGGACCTCTGGAGAGAGACCCAAAGGGGTTCCATGTGCCTTTCCAGCTGTCCGTTTTGCATTTGTCCAGCTCTGGGCTGCTTGTTGGGTGCTGTCTGTTGAAACAGTGTAACTTCCAAGCCAGAGCCTCAGAGAAGGAGTCTGAACATGTGCATTTCAGTTCTGCCCTTTAGATGATTCCGAAAAGGTTAGGAGTTTCCAGCAGATGCTTGCTGAATTTAATCCCAGCAACTCAGAGGAAGATGAGAAAAGCATTATCCCATTGGCCATTGGGGAAACTTGAGTCCCAGAGAGGCTAAGCCACAAGACCAAGTTTAGACAAGAGCTCTGGGCACCAGCCAGCAGAATGGGCTCCAGCCTGATGGCCAGACAGGGTCCCCAGGCCAGACCCCTTTGGGGTCAGAGAAGGGGCCTCAGTGGCAGGCAGCTCTTAAGGGACATCCGGGCGGCAGCCATGGAGTAGCCAGCACCAAGTTGTTCTGGCGACAGACCCGGCCAGGCAGGTGCCCACTGCTGTTGGGCCACCCAGTTGCTTCATGTATAAACGGGGCCAGGTCCCCCCTAGATGAGCTCATCTCAGCTTTTCTCACGTGTGATTCTTGTTCAGTTTGTGTCATCGGGCATGTCAGTTGCAGAACATCTTCTGCCAGAGAGTTTGCCACCTCCTCCTCCTGTGCCCCGTCTCCGACATTGCTGTGGAAGCTTCTGATCAGTCTTTGTGTCTCTCCATTTGTTCCCACAGTCCCCAGGGAAAAGCCTTTCGCTCTAAAGTGGAGTTGATTGCATACTTCGAAAAGGTAGGCGACACCTCCCTGGACCCTAATGATTTTGACTTCACGGTAACTGGGAGAGGGAGCCCCTCCCGGCGAGAGCAGAAACCACCTAAGAAGCCCAAATCTCCCAAAGCTCCAGGAACTGGCAGAGGTCGGGGACGCCCCAAAGGGAGCGGCACCACGAGACCCAAGGCAGCAGCATCAGAGGGCGTGCAGGTGAAAAGGGTCCTGGAGAAAAGTCCCGGGAAGCTGCTCGTCAAGATGCCATTTCAGGCTTCTCCAGGGAGCAAGACCGAAGGGGGTGGGGCCACCACATCGGCCCAGGTCATGGTCATCAAACGCCCTGGCAGGAAGCGAAAAGCTGAAGCCGACCCACAGGCCATTCCCAAGAAGCGGGGCCGAAAGCCAGGCAGTGTGGTTGCGGCCGCTGCCGCTGAGGCCAAAAAGAAAGCCGTGAAGGAGTCTTCCATCCGGTCCGTGCAGGAGACCGTGCTCCCCATCAAGAAGCGCAAGACCCGGGAGGCGGTCAGCATCGAGGTGAAAGAGGTGGTGAAGCCCCTGCTGGTGTCCACCCTCGGCGAGAAGAGCGGGAAGGGACTGAAGACCTGCAAGAGCCCTGGGCGGAAAAGCAAGGAGAGCAGCCCCAAGGGGCGCAGTGGCAGCGCCTCCTCGCCCCCCAAGAAGGAGCACCACCACCACCACCACCCCTCGGAGCCCCCGAAGGCCCCCGTGCCGCTGCTCCCGCCCCCGCCCCCGCCCCCGCCCGAGCCGCAGAGCTCTGAGGACCCTGCCAGCCCCCCTGAGCCCCAGGACTTGAGCAGCAATGTCTGCAAAGAGGAGAAGATGCCGAGAGGAGGCTCGCTGGAGAGCGATGGCTGCCCCAAGGAGCCAGCTAAGACTCAGCCCGCGGTCGCAACCGCCGCCACGGCCGCAGAAAAGTACAAACACCGAGGGGAGGGAGAGCGCAAAGACATTGTTTCATCCTCCATGCCAAGGCCAAACAGAGAGGAGCCTGTGGACAGCCGGACGCCCGTGACCGAGAGAGTTAGCTGACTTTACACAGAGCGGATTGCAAAGCAAACCAACAAGAATAACGGCAGCTGTTGTCTCTTCTCCTTATGGGTAGGGCTCTGACAAAGCTTCCCGATTAACTGAAATAAAAAATATTTTTTTTTCTTTCAGTAAACTTAGAGTTTCGTGGCTTCAGGGTGGGAGTAGTTGGAGCATTGGGGATGTTTTTCTTACCGACAAGCACAGTCAGGTTGAAGACCTAACCAGGGCCAGAAGTAGCTTTGCACTTTTCTAAACTAGGCTCCTTCAACAAGGCTTGCTGCAGATACTACTGACCAGACAAGCTGTTGACCAGGCTTCTTAGGGTACGCCTGCACCTCCCCTCCCACCCGGACCTCCCCCTGTGTGGTCGTTAGGGACAGAGAGCCGTTGAGAGGACACTCCTGTTTTTGGTGCCATTGGTGCCCCAGTCTCAGCTCTCCTCCCCCCCCACCTTGCCCTGCCTCCAGCTCCCCCAGCCTCCCCCATGCCCACCCACATCGGGACAAGGAGGCATGAGGCGAGACAGACAGTTGGATTCTTTAGAGAAGATGGAGATGGCCAGACGGTATAGCCCATGTGATCCCACCTGTGGTGGCACTGATGTGGCCCCACGCCAGACCCAATCCAAAACCGACAAGGACATTTCACATGACAGGGAAGGAGCACCTGTCCACCCCGGTCATGGCATGGCTAGGAGGAGGGAGGCATCCTTTGAGCTGCTTGGGTATAGGCTGGCCTGAGCCAGAGGAGAGGAGGGCCCGGGGCCGTCCTCCCGTGGGTGGCGGTAGAGAGAGGCCAGGAAGGCAGCAGGAGAGGCCCCGGCAGGCTGGCCCAGGCTCCAGACAGCCGAGCGCCCGGGGCAGAAGGGATTCCTAGTCGCTCAGAGCAGGTGTGGCTGATAGAGCCTTAGTAGATGGGGCAGGGGGCCGGGGGAAGGAGGGGAGAATGTTCTTCCAAAACTTTCCAATTCTAACTCCTTTAGGGACAGCTTAGAACTATTTGCACTATTGAGTCTTCATGTTCCCACTTCAAAACATGCTCTGAGAGCAAACTGGCTTGAATTGGTGACACTTTGTCCCTCAAGCCACCAGATGTGATGGTGTTGAGAACTACCTGGATGTGTATATACCTGCGCTTGTTTTCAAGTGGGCTCAGCACATAGGGTTCCCACGAAGCTCCGAAACTCTAAGTGTTTGCTGCAATTTATAAGGACTTCCTGATTGGTTTCTCTTCTCTCCTTCCATTTCTGCCTTCTTTCACTTCAGCCTTTCATTTCTTCCCCTCCTCCTCCTTGCTCATCCCTTCTGTTCCAGGCAGCCGCAGTGCCCCACTGTACCCCAGGCTGACACCAGTCAGCTCAGGCCCTGGAACTTACTGCTCCCCTACCTTGGCCTTCCCGCCGTCAGCCCCAGCCCCCCTCCCACCCTGTTCTGAGCCCCGAGGAAGCCCCAGGCTCTGCTGAGTCCACCTGGCCCTCGCTCTTCAGCCTCTCTGAAGGGCAAGGGAGCAGCCAGGCCATGCTCCCTAAGAGTCCCCTTCTCCGGTCAGACCCCGGATCCCGAGCCTTCTCAACCTTCCACTCAACAGAGGTGAGTGGGAGGAAGTGGGCCGAATTTTAATTTGGAAGCCAGGGGCAGCACAGAGACCCACTGTAGCCTGCCAGAGTCATTGAGTGGCCCAGCCCCAACCTTGGCCTCAGCCAGACCTGGCTAGCGCGGGGCTGGGCAGCAGGGCAGTGGGTAGAGCAGGTGCAGACGCCCCCCTACCACTCCTCTAAGTGCAAATTCTTGTCTGCTGGACCCCATTGGGCCTCTGCTTGCTGGAGACTGGGTGGGGCCAGTACCTCACAAGTTTCCGCATCTGCACCCGGGGAGTGGTGTGGGGGCTCAGAGGCTCGGGTTTGTTGTGGGCGTTAACTGATCAGTTTTAATTTGGACCCCATGCTTTCATCCTTGGTTCAGGAAGTCCTTATCTAGCTGCATATCTTCATCATATTGGTATATCCTTTTCTGTGTTTACAGAGATGTCTCTTATATCTAAATCTGTCCAACTGAGAAGTACCTTATCAAAGTAGCAAACGAGACAGCAGTCTTATGCTTCCAGAAACACCCACAAGCACGTCCTGTGTGAGCTGCTGCCATGAACTGTCAAGTGTGTGTTGTCTCGTGTATTTCAGTTCTTATCCCCTGGCTTCCTTACTGCAGTGTAACCATGAAGGAGTGAAACATCTTAGAAACCGTCTAGCACTTCCTTGCCAGTCCTTAGTGATCAGGAACCATAGTCGACAGTTCCAATCAGTAGCTTAAGAAAAAAACCATTTCTGTCTCTTCCAGAATGGTTAGAAGCAAGGGAGTTTGCACTGTTCTGTTTGTAGTCGTAGTTGGCTTTTCTGGCTCTTTTTGTATCCATTTGCTGATGCGGCAAAAGCAAGTCCCACAACCAAACCCGCTCTGCTGCCGACCCTCCAGGCTTCACTTCTGATGCCTCCCCAGGGAGGGACGGGGGTTGGAGGAGGGGGTGAGTCCTTTGGGACCAACTCTTCCTCCAAGGACAAAAGGCCCCTGACCTCACAGTGGCCTTGCATTCTTGGCACCCCCGAAGAACTCCTATCCACACGAGCACGGTGTCCAACCAGTTTGTTGTGGAGACCCCATCTGGTTTGGTCGGTCAGGTTTTTAGGCTTCATGCTTTTAGTCCAGTAAAATGTAGCTCCTGGGACCAGTATCAAGAGCTGGCCTCCCCATTGGCTTGGTACCATCGGGTCCTGGGGCAAGGAGAGCTGGGTCTGCCGTGGCCCTTTCCCCCGTGACAGTTCATTCTGGGGCTGACTGGGCGTTGGTGGTCGAGAACCCAGAATTGCCAGCGGCATTTCCTTTCTGCCCTGCCTGCAGCATCCTGGCTCCGCAGCTTCTTCCCCTAGAGTTTCCAGGCTGCAGGTGGCGCCTGAGGCACTGTAGGGTTTTCTCCATTTCCCCCCTTCCTTCTTCCACATTCCTTCTTCCCCCAGATAGAGGCGTCGCTGGTGAGTCACCTTTGGGCGGGGGCCCTGCAGCTCTCATTCCGCCTCTGCCCAGGAATCAGGTTGACAGGAAGTCAGAGCGAAAGCCTGAGCCACAGAAGCCTTAGCAGCTGTGCCAGGCCCAGTTTGGGGCTGTGCCCTCGGCCGTGTGTGCCTAAAGACCAGGGAGATTGGGGGCACCTCCTAGGGACTATGTCAGGAAGGCGGGACTTGACCAACAGCTTGCAGATGCCCACGGGGCTAGGTCACAGAGTCATGTTCAGATCCCCCGCCCTCATTCTGGTCATTAGTTGCTACCTCCTCTCCTGACAGAATTCCAGCCGTCCTCGAGCTCCTCCCACTGGGCCCTGCCCACTGGGGGCCCGTCCTCAGCAGTGTGGTTGCTGGCCTTGGCATTGCAGTGAACTGGAGACACAGCCACACCCAGGTTCTAGTACAGCTCTCTTCTGCTGGTGCTGTATTCCCATAGCAAAAGGCACAGGAGACACCCAGACATGGCCATGTCCCCCAGTCCATCAGTGCCAGACTAGCCAAGTACCCCTCCCCTCAGCTCCCAGGAGGGTGAAAGCTGAAGTGCTGGCCCGGGGATGCTGGCCACGGCCAGCACCTGACTTCCACTCCTGAGACCGCAGGGAGATGGCACCTGTCTGTTAGGTGGTGTCATGCCAGGCTAGAGGCCACGAAAGCTGGCAGTAGGATCTGGAGCAGCCCAGAGTTGTTGCCTGCCCTCTGCCTAGCTTGTCGTTGCTGTGACAGCTGTCAGGAAACAAGCCACCATGTTTGGTGGGAAAGGAGCTTCCTTAGCTGACAGGACCTCCAAGTTTTAAGTAACTTTTAATAAGTGGCTCAAGCCCAGGAGGGAAGACTGTGAACTGAATACACCAGGTGGAGCCTGGCAGCTGAGCTCTGTGCCCCCTTTCTGGAGCGTTCCTGCCAGGCTCTGCAGGCTGACGGGGCTGGGGAAGTCACGGGTACCAGTTCTCAGAGAGAGAGCACCTCTGTGCCTCCACTCCTGGCCGGGGTCCTTGTCGCACGTTGTTTCCTGATGTGAGTTTCACACAAGGATGGCCGGGGTCATCCAGACCTCAGGAAGTAAGCAAGCTGGGTCGAGAGCCCCAGGGGCGTTTGCGTAGGCTGGGGCTTGGGGTGCCCCGCGGCCCCGCCACATCATACCCTGCGCTCACTGCTCTCTGTCAGTGAACCCGTCCACCGAGGGGTTTGTGGAGTCTCCGTTTCTGCATCTTCCTCTTGTAGATGTTGTCTCAGTCTTTAGAAAAGGCACAGTCTAATTGTTACAAATCGCTAGGATACTGACCCCCAGGGTCTAATGTTCCATGTGAAAGGGGAAAAAAGTGAACACTGAAACCCCTTGTCAACAATTCAGAAGGAAATCCTAGAAAACATTTAGCAGAGAACTACATTTCAATGTTTCTGAATGAGTAAGAGCAAGCTTTTGCAAAAATGCCGATGTAAAAATACTTGGAGCCTGGCCTGATGTGTGGTGAGCGCTGCAAATTAAGGGGAATCCAGCCAGAAAGTGCTGGATCTGACTTGGGGCCATCCTGTCACTGGAGAGCCCATCTCGCCTTGGGGAGCAGTCCACCCATGTCCTGTGGGGAGGTCTGCCTGCCTTACCACCGCAGGAGCCCAGGTCTGAGTGTGGGAAGGAGAATGCTCACAAGTGAGTCTGAAAGCCAGCAACTTTCTCCCTCCCCAGCGCCACCTGTTTCTGACTCCTTTCTCATTTCGACAGGGCCTGCCCCAAGTGCTGACTTGTCAGGAAAAGTGAATTCTAACTGGGGCCCAGGCAACTAGTAGGGAGAGGGTGATGTCTCCTCCCAGTCTCTGCCCTGAGAACAGGCCCCTGCCCTGCTCTCTGTTGGGCCCAGGTGGAGTGGCACTCCTTCTCAGCTCGGAGGTGAAGACAGGCCTGAGCACTCACTGTGGGGTGTGACCCCCCCCACTCGCCCGTCCCCTGTGGGAGCCGCTGGAGCGGAGGGAGGGCAGAGTTGAGACCCTCATGGAGGGAAATCTGGCTTTGAGTTTCAGAACATTCAGGAAACTTGAAAATTGCCTTTGCTCTGCTAGCTCCTCCCTTTGATCTACCTGTCCTCAGGTCTTGCTCAGCAGTGAGAGAAAATGAGATCAAAAGGCCAAGAGGTTTGGCTCCTGCCCACTGGTAGTCCTTCTTCCCACAGTGTTTGTGTGTCAAGTGACAAAGCTGTTCTTCCTGGTGACGCTGATTATACCCAGTATCTTATAGACTATACGCATAGGCCTGCTTGGTCTCTTCTATCCTGGGCGTTTGTTTCGCTTTTTAGTTTTGCTTTTAGTTCTTCTGTCCCTTTTATTTAACGCACCGACTAGACACACAAAGCAGTTGAATTTTTATATATATATATCTGTATATTGCACAATTATAAACTCATTTTGCTTGTGGCTCCACACAAAAAAGACCTGTTAAAATTATACCTGTTGCTTAATTACAATATTTCTGATAACCATAGCATAGGACAAGGGAAAATTTAAAAAAAAAAAAACAAAAAACAAAAAAACAACAACAAAAAAAAAAAAAAAACGACAAACCTGTCTGCTGGTCACTTCTGTCCAGGCAGATGCGTGGTCTTTCCTCGCTTCTTTCAAGGGCTTCCCTGTGCCAAGCGAAGGAGGCTCCAGGCAGCACCTGGGTTTTGCACTGTTTCTCCCAAGCTTGAGAGAGAGGCCCCAGGGTGATGGTGCAAGATAGTTCGTTTCAACGGGTGGGCGCAAGAGTGCTCCCTTGCCCTGGCGAAGCCCGGAATGTCATTGGCACCGCCTGGTCCCCTTCGATCCTGGGTGGGGCAGCTGGAGTACCTGGGGGTGGCCTGACCCCCACCCTGACCCCTTCCAGTGACCCCTTCAGAGTGATCCTGTTTGGAGAGTCGGCTCAGCAGGCCTCCCCACCAGCAGGGCTCCTGCTTTGCAGAGTCCGGGGGTGGAGGGGAGATGGAAGGCCTTGTCTCATCTCTGAAAGTGTGAGCTGCACCAGGTAGTACACCAGAGACCCCAGAACCACGTAGGAGGTCCAGTGGGTCCCCTCCAAGAGGTAGCAAAGACTCCAGAAACATCCCTTCCTCTTCTCCCCATCCTACGAGTAATTGCATTTGCTTTTGTAATTCTTAATGAGCAATATCTGCTAGAGTTTAGCCGTAACAGTTCTTTTTGATCGTTTTTTTAAGTAATTAAAAACACCAAAAAAAAAAAATCCAGAAACTTGTTCTTCCAAAGCAGAGAGCATTATAATCACCAGGGCCAAAAGCTTCCCTCCCTGCGTCATGACTTCTGAGGCCTGAATCCAAAAGAGAAACACTCGCAGGCCCTTTGGGTGGCCAGGCTGCCCTCGGGCCCCTCGGAGAACCTGGGCTGGGGCAGCCTCCGGGCCCGGTCTGGGGTCTCACGCCAGCCTTCGTTCAGTATTAGCAGTGGGGCCACAGCCTCCTGGCCCGCCCAGCCGGGGCGGGGACGGAGGAGGCTGCTGCGAGGCCTCCCCCAGGTGGGTGTCTGCACCAGTCCACAGGCGTGCTTTCCGACTGAAACCTGAAATCAGCGCTGAGTTAGCCTCACCCGGTGACCTCTCGCCCCACCCGGACGGAGCAGGGCCCACCCAGTTCAGTGTTTCTGGGGAGCTGGACGGTGGAGTGCGAAAGGCTTGCAGAACTCGAAGCCTGCTCCTTCCCTTGCCACCAAGGCCTCCTTTTCCGTTTGAGTTGTCACTGCTTCAATCAATAACAGCCGCTCCAGAGTCAGTAGTTGATGAATATATGACCAAATATCACCAGGACTGTTACTCAATGTGTGCCGAGCCCTTTCCTCGCGCTGGGCTCCCGCGTACCCGGACACTGTACCGTGTGCTGTGTTTGCTCCCCACCCCCTTCACCCTCCCTTTGTCTCTCTGGGGTTTTTCTGTTTGGGTTTGGTTTGGTTTTTATTTCCCCTTTTGTGTTCCAAACATGAGGTTCTCTCTACTGGTCCTCTTAACTGTGGTGTTGAGGCTTATATTTGTGTAATTTTTGGTGGGTGAAAGGAACTCTGCTAAGTAAATCTCTTCTGTGTTTGAACTGAAGTCTGTATTGTAACTATGTTTAAAGTAATTGTTCCAGAGACAAATGCTTCTAGACACCTTTTCTTTACAAACAAAAGAATTCGGAGAGCGGGATGGTAACTGAGATGAGAGGGGCTGTCCTTTTTCCCCAGGAGGGGAGATCCAAAGACAGGACCCCTGCCTATATCAGCTGGAAGCCACCCAAAGACACTAAGCCTAAAGCCAATGGGCCGAATAGCTGATGTGTTGACATTTTCGAAGTCAGAGCAAAACCAGGTTTTGTTCCACTCAGTGAATTCTTTTGCCCACCCCCCCCTCAGATTCTTAGCATCATTATTATTTTTTAAGGACAGACAAGACATGTTCCTGCAAGGGGAGCCAGGACGTGTGTGAGCAGAGCAGCCTTGCCTGGGTAGGGGAAGTTTGGGGCGGGCCTGAGCGGTGTGGCTCAGACAAAGGATAGGCATCTCCCTGAAGACCCTGCTGTGGCCGCAGGTCAGGTATACATTGACAGGGCATTACCATGCAGGGTGGGCATTACTGTTCAGGGCACCCCCATCCCATCCCACCCTGTCCCGCAGTGCACAACACTAACGTCACGTCTCCATTCCCCACTTGCCCGGATGATAAGATGGTGGTGGAGGGGGAGGCCCCTCTTCGCTGTCATCTAATCCCCAGCAAAATTCCGACATGAGAAACCCCTTTATTTTTTCATGGCAAAACCAGACCCGTCTCAGAGAAGCTGTTACCTCCCAGACATTGTTTGGGGCTGATGGGACAGGGACAGGTGTGTGCTCCCTTAGTGCCTGGAGGCTCCTCTGCTGACAGGTGAGGACAGTGCTGACTGTGGTGACCGTTTGCACGTGGGATTTAGTTGCAGGAAGGACCAGGCTGGGACGCTGCCCCCTCCTGGGTCGCAGCAACACATGTCGCCCTGTGCAGAGGGAGCTGGCTCCAGCCCAGAAGCCTGGAAGCCCGACCGAGGGCGGGAGAGGTGTGCGTGGGGCGCGAGGAGCCGCCCGGGACAGACTTAGCTGGAGATGTCTCAGAGAGCCCTCTGTCGCACTCACCTTCAGTTTTTGTGTTTTGGGACAATTACTTTAGAAAAATAAGTAGGTCGTTTTAAAAACAAAAAATACTGATTGCTTTTTTGTAGTGTTCAAAAAAAAAAGGTTCTTTGTGTATAGCCAAATGACTGAAAGCACTGATATATTTAAAAACAAAAGGCAATTTATTAAGGAAATTTGTACCATTTCAGTAAACCTGTCTGAATGTACCTGTATACGTTTCAAAAACACCCCCCACTGAATCCCTGTAACCTATTTATTATATAAAGAGTTTGCCTTATAAATTTACATAAAAATGTCCGTTTGTGTCTTTTGTTGTAAAATCAAGTGATTTTTTCATAAGGTTCTTTTACTATTTGAAAAGATGGGCAGCACGCAGTTTTATTTTATTTTTGTAAGTTTTTTAATACGTGTGAAAGCCAAGAATACTCAGCATGCCTTTCTAAGTGACGCGTTTGCACCTTTTGTTGGGAAGTACTGTATCCTGTGCTGTTAGCATTCTCGATAAATCTCTCTGTGAAAGTGACTCAAGGTCTGGGCTTTCATTATCAGACAGCTCACAGGACAGCATGGTGGTGTTTCCTGATTCGCTCTGGCGGTCCCTGAGCACAAATGAGCCAGCTTTTGGGACTGCCACGGCGGAAAGGGCAGCCCGCTCTGGCCCCCCTTTGGGCATGTGGTGCCGGACGTCCAGAAGCAGGCAGGCTGCAGCTTCCCTATTCCTGAGGCCACAGTAGGGGCATCTTCTTGCTCTGGACGTGCAGCATGTGCCGAGGTGCTTTTGGAAACACTCCACCCCACCCCCAGCTCGGGCTCCTCCTGGACCTACTGCCTGAGACCTTCCCATGGCCTCCCCTGACCTGGCTCCCTGCCCGAAGGGGTCGCCGTCGTCACTGGGGTTTGCAGGCCTTGTCACACCCGGCCCGTGCTCCCTGGCTTCCCAGAAGGCTGCAGGCTCTCAGGAGCTGCCAGCCCTGCCACAGCCATCCTCCAGTTGGCTGTTGATGGGCTGGAGGGGACACAACCGACCGCTCAGAGTCCAGCATCACACGCAAATGTGTACACACCTACTAGAAGGTGCGCTGGAAAGTCCTGGCCTTGAACGTTAAAACAAAGGGTTGAAATTCAACATGTGTGTGTACTGAGCGTCCTTCGTGTCCCAGGGCTGTCCCAGGAGCTGCAGTCCAGCAGTGAGCAAGTAGGACCAAGTCCCTGTTCCCTGAGAGCTTAGTGCATGTGTATGCACATGATAATTTCCCAGACTCGGGTTGTAGTCTCACTAAGGGGTGTCCCCGTGGGAAGCCACTGGGGCTCAGTGTGGCTGGCCTCCTGTTTGGGAGTGGCTGGCAATGGCTGCAACTTCTGGGAAGAGGCTCCAGTGGAGGCCTGTCTGGGACAGACCTGGTTTCTGGAAACAGCACTACATCTGTCAAGGTGGACAGTAATGTGGGGAGGGGAAGAGACAGCCCTCTGGGGTCAGGCTAGAGAGGGCAAGGGGGTGATCAGGGAAGGAGACCTGTTGCCTTTCAAGCGAGCATCCAGTTGGAGAAAGAGGAAGGCACCCTTGCTGCTTTTGAGGCGGGGGTGTCTTCCTCCATCTGGTGGGGGAGGCAGACAAATGCGAAGGTGGAGAAGGGTGCACCAGAGATGCCAGGTGAGGCAAGGGCTGTGGGCAACTCAGCTTCTGGGGCCTAGGGAGCTCTCATCCTAGTTTCCACCTGAGGAACTGTTTGAGCTCAACCTTGTTGCCTGAGGGCCTTGGAGCTACAGTTGCAAACTCATGGGTGCAGGAGCCCTGGTGCAGTCTGGGAACCCTGAGGCATTCTGGATGGCTCAAGGCTACTGAGGTGTGCAGAGAGCTAGACAGAGATGGGCAGGAAGGGGCCACATTGTGACAACAGTGGAGGCTGTGCAGAAGAGCTGGGATCCCACTGGAGGGCTTCAGGAACGACAGGAGGGTCTTAAGCAGGAAAGTGATGTGGCTTGATTTGTGCCCAAGGAAGACCAACACCAGGGCAGGGATGAGGCCTGGAAGACGTCAGGAAGCCAGCAGGTTCATCCCGGCAAGAGGTGGTAGTGAGGGCAGTGGACCTGTGGGGACGAGATGGACTCCAGAGAAGTCCAGGGAGGTGACAGGACAACAGTGGTTGCTGATGGCGGGGTAGGGAATGGGCGAGAGAGACCAGTGTGGGGAGATGTCAAATTGGCAGGGAACAGAGCTTGGTGCCTGGTGACTGCTTCAGAAAACCGGGTGGGAGCGGCCGGCCTCTGCTGTCTTCACAGGGGTAGTGCAAACTGAGTGCGACAAGAGGGAGGAGGGGCAGCAGGAGCTGAAGGCCTGTTTTAATTTAAGGGACGTAAACACGTTTTACGTGCTGCTGGGAAAGAGCCAGCAAAGAAGGAAAAGTAGCAGATACTGCAAAGAGCTATCAACTGCTGGAGCAGGTTCCTGAAGGAGCAGAAAAGATGGGATTCGGGCACAGTACGTGGGTGCAAATGCTCTGAGCTGGAGTGACCTGCTGGAAAGCTTCCAGACCGTTCTTCCTGCACCCAGCCTCCCTGCCAGCTGACCGCAGTCAGCCAGGAGCCTTTGCATGACCGACATCTGACCCTGTCCTGCCCGGATCTCTTGACCACTCTCCGCTGCCTCCCAAATAAAACCAAAACTTCTTCAGGGGACCTCCCACTGACTCGCGTAAGGCCCGATTCTAGCCCTTTCTGGAAGGCCCCGGGCCTTCGCCAGGCCGGCTTTCCCCGCCGCTCAGAACCGATCCCGTCCATCCCTCAGCCCCGCTCAGACGGCTCCTCCTCTGGGAAGCCAGCCCCGCCCGCCTCGCCGGGCCAAGCGGCGCTGCCTTCGGGGAGTGACCGCGCACGGCGCCCCCGTGTGGCCGGGGATCGCGGCGGCGGCGGCGGCGGCGGCGGCGGCGGCGGCGGCGGCGGCGGCGGCGGCGGGTGAAATGGCGGCGGGCCCGGGCACCGCCCCTTCCGCCCCGCCGGGCGTCGCACGAGGCCGGCTTAAAGGGGAAGTGAGTCAGTGTCCGCGGACCCGGGCGGCCGAGGCCCGCGCCCGCCGCGGCCCCGAGAGGCCCCAAGAGGCCCCGGCCCGGCGGCGGCGGCGGCCATGGCCGGGGGGCCGGGCCCGGAAGACCCCGCGGTCCCCGGCGCCCAGCACTTCTTGTACGAGGTGCCGCCCTGGGTCATGTGCCGTTTCTACAAAGTGATGGACGCCCTGGAGCCAGCTGACTGGTGCCAGTTCGGTGGGTGGCGGCGGGCCGGCGGGGTCGGGGCAGGCCGGGGCCGGGGACGCGCGGGCCCCGGGCGCACAGGCCTGACGCCCCTCGCCCCGCAGCCGCCCTGATCGTGCGCGACCAGACCGAGCTGCGGCTCTGCGAGCGCTCCGGGCAGCGCACGGCCAGCGTCCTGTGGCCCTGGATCAACCGCAACGCCCGTGTGGCCGACCTCGTGCGCATCCTCACGCACCTGCAGCTGCTCCGTGCACGGGACATCATCACGGCATGTGAGTGCGCGGCCCCGGGACCCCCGGGACCCCCCCAGGCTAGGGACCGCCCAGGGCCAACCGCAGAGCTCCTCCCCATGGCCTGGCCTAACATCCCTTTCCTTCCTTGGCGTCCCAGGGCACCCTCCCGCCCCGATTCTGCCCCCCAGCACCACCGCCACGAGGCCCAGCAGCATCTCTGCACCCTCCAAGGCCGAGGCTCCCAGCCCCCGGAAGTTACACTCGTCAGCCTCCACCCTCCTCTCCCCAGGTAAGACAGCCCGGATGTTGGGCTTGATGAACCTGAGGAAAGGACCACCTTGACCATGGCCACGGCTGTAGATCCTGCCACTGGTCTCTGCTTGCCTCCCACTGGTGTCTTTATGAAGCTTTTCCAGGTACCCAGACTCAGTCTGATCCTGAGCTTGGCCCTGTCCCAAACTCTGCTGCCCTCCTGCCAGCACCGCCATCGCCAGCGCCTTCCTGTACCAAGGTAGGTGGGTCCTGCACCTCGCCCCAAAGTTTTGAGACAAGCTGCAGGAGCCCCAGCCTTTGAAACCCCAGGAAGCCCCAGCCAGCTCAGCAGGGGTGGCTGGGGTTGGGGGAGCTTGGAGCCTAGGCAAAAGAGAGGAGCCAGGACCTCACCTGATCTGGGGTCTCTTCCCACAGCCAAGCGCAGAGAGCCCACTGTCCCTCCTGCAAGGGGCACACTCCTCTTCGTTCTGCTGGCCCCTCCATGAGATTTGCCAGGGCACACACAACTTCTCCGAGGAGCTGAAGATCGGGGAGGGCGGCTTTGGGTGTGTGTACCGGGCAGTGATGAGAAACACGGTATATGCTGTGAAGAGGCTGAAGGAGGTGGGTGTAGCATCCCGGCACAGGCCCTGGAAGGCTGTTAGCAGACCCTCACTTGCCTGGTCCTCCCCCCGCTGCTTCAGCTCTCTGGTTTCCTAGTTCACGGCCCCCAGACCCTTGCTTGTTCTGGGCCCAAAACAGGTGGCAGTGGGAGTGGCTAGCAGCCTTGGCTGCAAGAGCCTCACATTGCCCGCCCCCACCCCTCCTTTTCCCTGAGGGCCGCAGGATGCAGACCTGGAGTGGACCACAGTGAAGCAGAGCTTCCTGACTGAAGTTGAGCAGCTGTCACGGTGAGCCTAGGTGTCCCTTCTGGCCAGGGGCAGAGGGAGAGCCTTGCCGGGGCCCCATCGGCCTCCAGGACTGCCCAGCGTGGGACCTGGCTCCCTCAGTCCCCCAAAGCCTGCCAGGCCCAGGCTAGCTGAGGGACCACCCCCTCGATGGCCAGATGGAAGGTGCAGTGGATGCTGGGGGCCAGAGTGCTCAGACCCTACTTTTTCAAGCAGGTTCCGTCACCCAAACATCGTAGACTTTGCGGGCTACTGTGTTCAGAGTGGCTTCTACTGCCTTGTCTACGGTTTCCTGCCCAATGGCTCCCTGGAAGACCGCCTCCACCTCCAGGTAGCCTGACCGGGGCCTGGGCGCTCAGCTTCTGGGAGCAGGTTCCACCAGCAGGCCGGGCCTGGAACTCTTTCCTGGGGCCTCTCCCTGCTGCTCCTGTGTGCCTGGAAGCCTAGGTCATAGTGCCTCTAAAAGGGGGGTTCTGGACTCAGAGTAGCTTGAGGGAAGGAGGCAGTGGACAGCAGGTGGCTCTGTCTGGATCTGCCACTGGGTCCCATCTCGTGAGGCGCCCACAAGACACAAGGGCTAACTGCACAGGGGGAGAGCGACTTTGACCTCGCACTGAAGCACTCAGGATAAACTTGCCGCGTTGGGGGAGGTGGGGGGAGAGCCTCCGAGGACACTCTAATTGTCCCAGGACGAATGTGTAAACTTCAGGAGCGGAGGGCTGCCGGGTTCTGTGAGGCCTCCCGAGAGCTCGCTCCCAGCCATGCTCCCATCCTTTCTCAGTGTGCTTTCCAAGGCAGCGCGACAGCATGGTCTTTTCTGAAGTAGCTCACAGAGACTTTGCTCCTTGTTTCCCAGAAGGGGAAACTGAGGCCCAGAGAGTGAAGTGCTCATCCAGACCCCTGGATGACAGGTGGAGGGAGGGTTGGGGGGTCAAATAATGGTGCCCCTCCTCCAGCCTCCCCTCTGCCCCTTTGCCCCTTCTGCCCCTCCAGACCCAGGCCTGGCCCCCTCTCTCCTGGCTTCAGCGACTGGATATCCTTCTGGGCACGTCCCGGGCAATTCAGTTTCTACATCAGGACAGCCCCAGTCTCATCCACGGAGATGTCAAGAGGTGAGGAGGGGACATAGCCAGGCCCTTGGGGCCCCTGAGGGCTGCAAGAGCTGAGTCTAAGGCAAGGGCAGTTGCTCTCAGCCTGCGGCCAGCAGGGAGCAGTGAGGCCTGCTCGCCGAGGCCTGGTGTCCACTCCCCAGAGCCTTGCCCTGAGTGTTCCCGGTGAGAATAGGCCTCCCCTCTCCTGCTCAAGACAGGTGGGGGACAGGGTGCAGCCCTGATGCCTGGGACATCAGGGCTGGGGGCCCCAGGTCACTGAGCACCCAGCACGGGACACATGTGGAGGGAGAGGCTGAGGATAGGCCCTGCTGATGAGCAGGGACCAAACTGCATAGGGCGCTCTGGGAGCTGCTGGCTTGGAGCCCCAGGCAGCCGGGACGCTCAAGCGGCTGGCCCTGGCCACTTTCTGTGGGAAGGTGTCGGCCCCCAGTGCGATTTCTTTAGGACCGGGCAGGCATGAGGGTGAGTGGGTCACAGAGCAGGCCAGGGCCGAGGCCAGGCTGACACTACTCCCTTTCGTCCTCAAGTTCCAACGTCCTTCTGGATGAGAGACTGATGCCCAAACTGGGAGACTTCGGCCTGGCCCGTCTCAGCCGATTTGCAGGGGCCAGCCCCAGCCAGAGCAGCGCCGTGGCCCGGACTCGGACTGTGCGCGGCACCCTGGCCTACCTGCCCGAGGAGTACATCAAGACGGGACGGCTGGCCGTGGACACCGACACTTTCAGCTTTGGCGTGGTGAGCCGCTGGGCCCTCTGCTGGCTTGAGGGTTGGGGGGTAGCAGCCAAGTCAAGACAGGAAGGCCTGGAGAATTCCATGTGGGGCCAGAGGCCAACCTGGCAGGAAGCTAATGGAGCTTCAACCCCCAGGCCCCTCCGTCCCTGGCCCCGGGCCGCTTCCTCGGCCCTGCACATCACTTCATGTGTGTAATTTTGCATTCTTTTTCTTCAAGTGGGTCCTCTAAACTGCCAAAGCTTCAGTCCCACAGCACGTGGCTCTGTCCCTACTGGGAGCCGGACCTCATCTGCCAGGCTGAGGGCTGGGCCCCTATCACCAGAGGCCATGCCTTAGCAGCCCCTTTGGGCCAGGCTGCCCCATCCCACCCGCAGCCCCCACTGCACACGGCCCTCCCTGCCAAGGCTGAGGGCAGCACCATCCCGGAAGGCACTCCTGCACATCCAACCTCGCCCTCTTCCCAGGTCGTGCTGGAGACCCTGGCTGGTCAGAGGGCCGTGAGGATGCACGGTGCCCAGACCAAGTATCTGGTGAGCCTCCTGAGGCAGGGCGGAGAGGAAGGCAGGCAGGGAGGGTGGAGGGAGGCAGGGAGGTGCTGCTCCTGGCAACCAACAGGTGTAGCCCTGGAGGGTGGAATGACCCGGAACACGGTGCCCCACAGAAGCCAGCCTCTGCTGCTGCTGCTGCTGAGTCATCTTTGAAAGTAGGCAGGGTCCCAGACGGCTTCCTTTGCCTTGCCGGGGAGAAACCCGTCTGCCTTCTGCAGATGCCGTAGGCCTTTGCAGACCCGACCTGGGCTGGGGCAGGGGAGGGGAGCCCCGGCTGGGCTGTCCTGGTGTGCCAAGACCAGCAGCTGCAGTGGGAAACAGAACCAGGGGCCTGGGGGAGCCCAGGCAAGGCACAGATGAATGCTCCAAGTTGTAGGGACACCCTCACTCCTTGGTTCCTGGGCCGGAGGCTGGCGACCAGCTCCCCGCTGGGCCTGTTTCCACTCAGTCGATGTTGGTGCTTCACGCTTTAGGACCTGATGCATTTCCTGTGCGTTTGTGTCCATTACCGGGTCTCAGCAGATCTGGGCCAGAACCTGGAAACAGACAAGCTAGATGCAAATAGGGCTGCTCTCCGCATCGGCAGCACACTGGACTTCTCCCTCAGGGGCCTTTGCTGGACCCTTCTACTCGTTCTCCACGCCGCAGCCAAAGCTATCTTTCAAAGACGTGCAGAGACCATGGAAGCCCCTTTACCTGTCCACTGTGCTCGGGACAAAGGCCCAATCCACTATCGTGACCTGCCCTACAACCCCCTGGGGCCCACCACCACCAGCCTTCTCTCTGTCCCGTACTCTGCTGGCTCCAGGTGTTTCCTCCTGGCCCTTCCCCTCTGAGAACTCAGGGTGGCCTCTGGTCCTGTTTCTACCCAGGGTGCCTCTCTGTAGGCTGCTCCCTCTCGGCTCCGCCCTCTCCAGCTGCTTCCTGCCTTTAGATCCCAGCTGAAGTGCTGCTTGCTTAGGTCCCAGATGAAACCCCCGTGGGACCTCTCTGCCTTGGTTTCCACTGGTTTCAGGCTCCTTGGCCTCTCTCCCCTCCCAGGAAGTCAGCTCTGTGAAAGCAGGCTCAGGGGGTTCTGTTTGTGGCTGTATCCCTGGGGCCTGGGGCACCACTGGGCACCCAGTGAGTACTTAATAAACCCAAAGAAAGATCACAGGAGTCAGTGATGAGGGCCTGGGGAATGCCGCTGAAGGCATGACCCCTGCCTGGCGGCCACGCTCATATTGTCTATCCCACAGAAAGACCTGGTTGAAGAGGAAGCCGAGGAGGCTGGGGTGGCCCTGAAAAGCGTCCAGACCACACTCCAAACAGGTCTGGCTGCAGACGCCTGGGCTGCACCAGTCGCCACCCAGATCTACAAGAAGCACCTGGATCCCAGGCCCGGGCCATGTCCACCTGAGCTGGGACTAGCCCTGGGCCAGCTGGCTTGCTGCTGCCTGCACCGCCGGGCCAAGAGGAGACCCCCCATGACCCAGGTAGTCCTGGGCGCAGGGAGGGGCGAGTCAGGAAGCCATTGAGATGCCAGCCGCCATGGGGACAGTGGCCTGCTGAAAACCCCACATTCCTGGCCCTACCCTGTAGTGAGCCAGACACAGCCCCTGCCAGACCTCTTTCTGGAGACAATCTCCCAATGCTCTGCCCTGGCCCTTTGGTTCTGCTTAGGGTGGCCAGAGCCCCGCTGAACCTTGCCCAGTATGTAGAGGCGAAAGGCATTTACTGCGCCCCCTTCTGGGAGTTCTGTGCTGGTGCAGCCTTTTCATGTCTCCTACCTGGCCCCCGCCACTTTCCCTCTGACTGTTGAGAGTAGAGAGAAGCCCCATTTGAAGGCCATCAGGACAGTGAAGTTCTGTTTCTAGAAGATAGAGAGAAGCCGTTCTCAGTCCTTGGCTTTGGTGACTCTGGCTCTACTTCATTCGTGACCTGGAGCTGCCCTGCCATTTGACCGTTTCCTATGAGGACCATGACTGGTCTGCGTGGCCATGTCTGGGCCACTCAGCCCGAGTGCCCCTCTCTTTCCTCACAGGTGTACAAGAGGCTGGAGAAGCTGCAGGTGGCAGTGGCGGGGCCGTCCCCGGAGCCAGAGGCCGCCAGCCGCCACCCCTCTTCCCCGCAGGAGAACTCCTACGTCTCCACCACTGGCTGCACCCTGAGCAGGGGCAGCCCACGACAGCCCCTGGCCATGCCCTCGGGAGCCCTGGCCCAGGCAACAGAGCGGCTTCAGAAAGGCACCAACCAGCCAGTGGAGAGTGATGAGAGCGTGTCTGGCCTGTCTGCTGCCCTGCATTCCTGGCACCTGACCCTGAGCTGCCCCCCAGGCCCAGCCCAGCCAGGCAGCCCCAAGCAAGGGGCGGCCGAGTGGGCACTGGCACCCCTCGGGCAGGCTGGCTATACTCAAGAGGGCGCCACCCGAGAGTCAGGCTGGGGGAGCAGCCCAGGGCTTCAGCCCACAGCCGTGGAAGGTAGCTGGGGCTCATGCCCGGAAGAGGGCCCAGGGACCTCCTTTGGTGACAGTCCCCATACTCCCCACCTCGAACTGGGGCCTGCTGTTAAGCTCACTCTGTTCTTAGCAAGCTCCAAGCTACTGTCACAGGGCAGGCTGCCTGCCTGGCCTGGGAAAGGGACACAGGACAGTCTGGTGCTGTCTCATCTCCCCAGGCCATGCCCCCAGGTGGGTGAAGAGAGGCAGGGAGCTTGCTTCCTGCAAGCCAGGAACAAGGAAGGCTCTGCCTGGGACTGGGCTCCAGGCCCTGCCCGCAGAGAGAGCGCTAAGGATTTCTGTCCCAAAAGAGAGGGAGCTAGGCTGGAGACCGGGAAGGCTCCTGAGGCCAGCAGTGTCAGCAGGGAGTTCCCAGGGACATCAGCCCCTGCAGCTAAGAGGGCATTCTCTCCACCCCAGGCTCACTCCTGGGCAGCTCCACATCATCGCGGCCCCCGCAGATTGTCATCAACCCAGCCCGACAGAAGATGCTGCAGAAGCTGGCCTTGTACGAGGATGGGGTCCTGGACAGCCTGCAGCTGCTGTCGTCAAGCTCCCTCCCAGGTACCCCAGGACCCACCCCCAGTGGTGATGGGGCTCAGAGCCCAGGGTGGCCCATGTGCACTCTGCAGCTGGATGCCTGCCCTCCGGGGCCACTTGGAACGTTTGTCCTGATGGGGCACAGCCGAGGCCACTGCTTCCCAAGGGGATGGGATCGCACAGAGGAGGACACCCCGTCTGAAGACGGCCGGAAGCCCAGCCTGTCCCCACACCTCCTCTGGGAAAGTGTGTATTCTAGGCAAAGCCCTGTCCCAGGTCCCTCACCTTCCCTTAGCCTGGGGGTGCCAGAAACCGCCCCCATGCTTCTGGAATATACGAAGCCCCAGCAGGCACATTCCATTCCAGGTGATATTTGAAGGGGTGCTGCTTAGGAATAGAAATCTCTGATTCCAGAGCGCACCTCCCCCTGTGTGCTAACTGACCAGCGTTTCTTCCTCCTCCTGCAGGCGTGGGCCCGGACCAGCAGCGCAGGCAGGGGCCTGAGGAGAGTGATGAATCTCAGAGCTGACCGGCTCACCTGGGCACTAGACCCCCAAACCCGGAAGTCACAGTTCTCATGGTCAGAAGTTCTCACGGCACACGAACCATTGGCAGCTCGCGGGCGGCGGGGCAGGGGCTCCAGCCTCCCGTGGGAGAGCAGGTGGTGGGCCCTGCTGCTCTAGGGCTTTAGGCACAGACAGGACTCAGAGCCCCCCAGGCTGGCTGCTGCTAGCCATTGGCAGGGCAGGACATCTGAAAGGTCTGCCTTCAGTCCAGAATTTTCAGGAGAGGAAAGCCGATGTCATTGGAGGGCCATGGCAAGGAGAGTGCATGTCCTGAGGGTGCTGGCTACAGGAGCCAAGAAGGAGAGGAGAGTGGGGCCGCAGGTCGAGTGGGACAGAGTGGGGAGCCAGCTCCCCCGAGGGTCGGGCAGGGCGACTGCCGTCCAGGCCTACAGCAGCAGCCCTTAGCCCTTCTGTTTGGACTTTGCTGAAGCCCTGGGGGAAAGCAGCCACTCTGAAAACAGAGTCACTGAGACCCAGGGCCCTACCAGCCGCGTGTAATTTGGAAAAGGAAAGGTGAGCTGTGGCTGTGGCTGTGGCTGTCATGCGGCTCAGTCCTCTAGCTAGAAGAGAGAGCTCTGAGACAGCCCAGAGAGTCTAGCGCCGGCTCCTGTCAGGCCGGTGTCTGCAGGCTTCGCCGGGGACGTGGGGGCTAGCGTAACATGGCTGCCTACCAGCCAGGCCACCTCTGGGTGCTCCAGATGGGCACCCAGCCAGGTCAGGCTCCAGAGGCCACAGGCTCAGCCTCAGGCCCAGGCACTGATTGTGACTGAGGGGCCACTACCCAAGGTTTGACTGGGCCCAAGGCCTGTGTTACGCAGACAATGAGAGTCCCCGAGAGGGCAGGAAGCTGGGAGAGAGGGAGGAAGAAGAGAATGGGGCTCAGGTTTTTAGGAACAAGCCAGGTTTCCTGTGACTGAGTGTCTTTGAAAGTCGCCCAGGGCTGTAGCCCCGGCTTACGATGATTTTTGTCTGCAAAGGTGAGTCACACTACATGCCACACAGCACCAGGCCTGGTGAGGCCCAAGTTGTCCTGGGGCGGCAGAGCTTAAGTTCCGATCTCTGGCTGTGCCCGTAGGCTTTATTGCACTGAAAGCCTTGAGCTTTTCCAGTGCTTTTCATCTCAGGGTTCTCGACTGTCCAAATCAAAGCACCAACCTCCCAGCCCCAGATCCTCTGACGAGTCTTGTTTCCACTCCCACTGAGGCCCCCAGACTGGTGGCTCATTCACAACACTACTCACCAACAGTGTGTTCACGGGTTGTTAAGTGTTCCCTCTGTATTTGATGGATTTTGACACTATTGTAAATGGTACATGTTTCACTTTCTAATTGATCATTAGTAGTGTATAGTAGTATGATTACGTTTTGTATATTGGCTTTGCATTCTATGACCTTGCTTCAATTCACACATTAGCTCTAGTAGTTTTTTGGTAAATACCTTGGGGTAGTTTATACACACAATCATCTCATCTGCAAATAAACAGTTTTGCCTTTTCCTTTCCAATCTGTATGCCTTTCTATTCTTTTTCTTGCCTATTTCACTGGCTAGGGCCTCTAGTCAAATGTTGAAGTCGGGGGATGGAGATATAACTCAGTGGTAAAAAAAAATATGTGTGTGCTTAGCATTCATGAGGTCCTGGGTTCAATCCCCAGCACCTCCATTTAAAAAATGTTTTTTAATAAAATTTTTTTAAAAAGAAGTAGAAATATCAAGTTAAAAAAAAAAGTTGAATGGAAGTGGTGAAAGTGGACATCCTTGCCTCATTCTCGATCTTACATGCAAAGTGTTGTCTTTCACCATTAAGTATAATGCTGCCTATGGGGTTGTCACAGATGTACTTTGTCAGTGTGGTGAACCCCACCAATTGATTTCCAAGTATT